>NC_060190.1:63366206-63666206 GCF_021184085.1 Oncorhynchus gorbuscha | reverse complement strand
TATGAATGTCTTCGATGACAATCCATCAAACCACTATGAGGTCTACCTGCGTTGATTCTAAGCTTCCTGGAGCAACCAGAAGTGATTAATTTCACACTAAAAGTTTTTTTCCGTACCCAACCTGCAGTTTGTGATAAATAGTGCATTTAACCCTGTGTAAATCATTCAGTTCTTAATGTAAAGACTTAAAACTCAGGATTCTGTAAAAGCATACCCCAATCAGGATATGTGTTTACTTATAGCTTCCTGTGCAAACCGGACGTGTTTTAAAATGGTGTCATAGGGGCTGTTTCGAAAGGTTAAAGAGGTCAGATCTTTTCAAAACTTCATATGTGTGATTATGCAACCCTCATTAACTGTAAATCAGTCATGTCCCCCATAAAATTTCCAAGAAAAACTCACACACACACACACAGCTAGGACGGAGGGACATAGTGTGGCGCTTAGAGACAGTCAGAGCCTGCAATAGTTACCTTTGTTCGAATTATTAAAGAACCGTCAAACCTAGAGTTCTGAAACCTAGAGTTCAGGGATATAGTGCGTGGTGAGTTATGTGGCTCTAGAAGGTTCTCGGACCGAGAAACAGCCTCGTACATTTGCAATAACTTCAATTCATTTTGACCATTATGAAAATTACGACATTTAGAAAAGTCCCAGAGTCGCAAGACTAGGTGCATTGAAACCAGCCCCAACGTTTCTGTCCAATAGCTCGTTCAAGGACCCTGTAGCAAGGCATGGAAAAAAGTGGATTTTCAGCACCAATTAAGGTCGTTGCTCGGGCACCGAATGACCTATCGAGCCAAAACTTGGGATTCGGAGTTGCCTCACATAGGTCTACACATAATGTCAGAACTGGACCCGCAGCTGGAACGTAACTATGTTTTATGTTTTTATTATGTTTTAAACTGAAGGCACTGTGAATTATGGGCCTGCTCTGAAAAATGTGATAGTTGGCTTCTAAACGAGTTGGAAAAAGTGGGTTTGGTGTCAGATGATATCATTTTGGTGTCAGAATGATACCTAATTGACTGATGGACACTGACTTGCTAGTTGACTTTTGTACATGTGCAATATGTTTAAACAGTGATGTACCATCACCAAAATGACATTCTGAAATCAACAATAAAAATGGCATCGCCATAGTCTCCAGACCATGCCAAGTTCAACGAGACGTCCTGCTTGACCGTAGCTCGCTCTGAGTGCAGCAACTGTGAAAAAAGCAGGCCCAAAATGAAGCCTGGCCCTAAATTTCAGGGGCTTTTGGGGGACAGCGGCGGAACCGTTAGGTTTAGAAGGACAATTCAATGACAGGAATGTTCCTAAGGTCATCCCGATCTATGCAAGCCCAACATTGACCGTGTGGCATTAACCCTTAACAGTAAAAACAGGGTTTTTTCATCTCACAGATTATAATGACTTCTCTCCCCATAGGAATGAATACATTGCCTGCAACCTGAAGCCTATGTGAGTTATGAAGGCCTTATGAACCTGTCTTCGATGACAATCCATCAGGCCACTACGAGGTCTACCTGTGTTGATTCTAAGCTTCCTGGAGCAACCAGAAGTGGTTAAATTCACCCAAAAGGTATTGTGATGTACGTAACCTGCAAATGTGAAAATGATTGAATTCAACCCTGTGTACATCAGACAATTCTTAATATAAAGACTTTAAACTCAGGATTCTGTAAGAGCCTACCCCAAGGAGGATATGTGTTCACGTTCAGTTTCCTGTGCCAACCGGAAGTGCCTTAAAATGGTGTAATAGGTGCTGTTTTGGAGGGTTGAAAAGGTCAGATCTTTTCAAAACGTCATATGTGTGATTAGGCAACCCTCATGAACTGTAAATCAGTCATTTCTCCCAACAAATGTCAAAGAAAAACCTTACACACACACACACACACACACACACACACACACACACACACACACACACACACACACACACACACACACACACACACACACACACACACACACACACACACACACACACACACACACACACACACACATAAAGGATGCAGTGACACAGTGCGTGGCTTAAAGACACACAGAGCCTGCAATGGCATTACCACAATCTTACGGCCATGCCAAGTTCAATGAGATGCCCCTCTTGACCGTAGCTCGCTCGGTCTAAGCGCAGTGACCATGAGAAAAAGTAGGCCCAAAATTAAGCCTGGCCCTAAATTTCAATTGCTTATGGGTGACAGCGAGAGAACCATTAGGGTGAGAAGCACAATTCGACCTCAGGTACGCTCCTGAGGTCCTCCCGATTTGTGCAAGCCTAACCTTGACCGTGTGGCATTAACCCATAACAGTTAATATAAGGTATTACATCAAACAGTTTGCTTGGACTTCTCTCCCCATAGAAATACATTGCCTGCACCCCTAAATTCAACCTGAAGCCTAAGTAGGTTATTAATGCCTTATGAACTTGTCTTTGATGACAACTCATCAGGCCACTATGAGGTCTACATTCACCCTAAATGTGTTTTGATATACATAACCTGCAATTGTGAAAATCACTGCATTCAACCCTGTGTAGATCAGTCAATTCTTAACATAAAGACTTTCTGCAACACAAACTCAAAAAAAGTTCTGGGACACTGTAAAGTCCACGGAGAATAAGAACACCTCCTCCCAGCTACCCACTGCACTGAAGATAGGAAACACTCTCCCCACCGATAAATCTACTATAATTGAGAATTTCAATAAGCTTTTTTCTACGGCTGGCCATGCTTTCCACCTGGCTACCCCTACCCCGGTCAACAGCACTGCACCCCCCACAGCAACTCGCCCAAGCCTTCCCCATTTCTCCCAAATACAGTCAGCTGATGTTCTGAAAGAGCTGCAAAATCTGGACCCCTTCAAATCAGCCGGGCTAGATAATCTGGACACTTTCAAGCAAAAATTTTCTGCCAAAATTGTTGCCACCCTTATTACTAGCCTGTTCAACCTCTCTTTCGTGTCGTCTGAGATTCCCAAAGATTGGAAAGCAGCTGCAGTCATCCCCCTCTTCAAAGGGGGGGGACACTCTTGACCCAAACTGCTACAGACCTATATCTATCCTACCATGCCTTTCTAAGGTCTTTGAAAGCCAAGTCAACAAACAGATTACCCACCATTTCGATCCCACCATACCTTCTCCGCTATGCAATCTGGTTTCAGAGCTGGTCATGGGTGCACCTCAGCCACGCTCAATGTCCTAAACAATATCTTAACCGCCATCGATAAGAAACAACACTGTGCGGCCGTATTCATTGACCTGGCCAAGGCTTTCGACTGTCAATCACCACATCCTCATCGGCAGACTCGATAGCCTTGGTTTCTCAAATAATTGCCTTGCCTGGTTCACCAACTACTTCTCTGATAGAGTTCAGTGTCAAATCGGAGGGCCTGTTGTCCGGGCCTCTGGCAGTCTCTATGCCATACAACTCTCCTTCCGTGGCCTCCAATTGCTCTTAAATACAAGTAAAACTAAACGCATGCTATTCAACCAATCACTGCCTGCACCTGCCCGCCCTTCCAACATCACTACTCTGGATGGTTCTGACTTAGAATATGTGGACAACTACAAATACCTAGGTGTCTGGTTAGACTGTAAACTCTCCTTCCAGACCCACATCAAACATCTCCAATCCAAAGTTAAATCTAGAATTGGCTTCCTATTTCGCAACAAAGCATCCTTCACTCATGCTGCCAAACATACCCTTGTAACACTGACCATCCTACCGATCCTCGACTTTGACGATGTCATTTACAAAATAGCCCTCAATACCCTACTCAATAAATTGGATGCAGTCTATCACAGTGCCATCCGTTTTGTCACCATAGCCCCATATACTACCCACCACTGCGACCTGTACGCTCTCGTTGGCTGGCCCCTCGCTTCATACTCGTCGCAAAACCCACTGGCTCCAGGTCATCTACAAGACCCTGCTAGGTAAAGTCCCCCCTTATCTCAGCTCGCTGGTCACCATAGCATCTCCCACCTGTAGCACACGCTCCAGCAGGTATATCTCTCTGGTCACCCCCAAAACCAATTTTTCCTTTGGCCGCCTTCCAGTTCTCTGCTGCCAATGACTGGAACGAACTACAAAAATTTCTGAAACTGGAAACACTTATCTCCCTCACTAGCTTTAAGCACCAGCTGTCAGAGCAGCTCACAGATTACTGCACCTGTACATAGCCCATCTACAATTTAGCCCAAACAACTACCTCTCCCCCTTCTGTATTTATTTATTTATTTTGCTCATTTGCACCCCATTATTTACATCTCTACCTTTCATGTTCTTCCACTGCAAATCTACCATTCCAGTGTTTTACTTGCTATATTGTATTTACTTCGCTACCATGGCCTTGCCTTTACCTCCCTTCTCACCTCATTTGCTCACATTGTATTTAGACTTATTTTTCTACTGTATTATTGACTGTATGTTTGTTGTACTCCACGTGTAACTCTGTGTTGTATGTGTCGAACTGCTTTTGCTTTATCTTGGCCAGGTCGCAATTGTAAATGAGAACTTGTTCTCAACTTGCCTACCTGGTTAAATAAAGGTTAAATAAATAAAAAATATTAACAATTCACCCTGCTGGTATTCATGCTATCTAATCACCCTGTTGGTATTCATACTAACTAACCATCCTGTTGGTATTCATACTAACTATTCACCCTGCTGGTATTCATACTAACTAACCATCCTGCTGGTATTCATACTAACTAATCACCCTGCTGGTATTCATACTAACTAACCATTCTGCTGGTATTCATACTAACTAATCACCCTGCTGGTATTCATACTAACTAATCACCCTGCTGGTATTCATACTAACTAATCACCCTGCTGGTATTCATACTAACTAATCACCCTGCTGGTATTCATACTAACTAATCACCCTGCTGGTTTTCATACTAAATCATCACCCTGCTTGTATTCATGCTAACTAATCACCCTGTTGGTATTCATATTAACTAATCACCCTGCTGGTATTCATACTAACTAATCACCCTGCTGAATATCATACTAACTAATCACCCTGCTGGTATTCATACTAATTCATCAGCCTGCTGGTATTCATGCTATCTAATCACCCTGCTGGTATTCATACTAACTAACCATCCTGTTGGTATTCATACTAACTATTCACCTTGCTGGTATTCATACTAAATAACCATCCTGCTGGTATTCATACTAACTAATCACCCTGCTGGTATTCATACTAACTAACCATTCTGCTGGTATTCATACTAACTAATCACCCTGCTGGTATTCATACTAACTAATCACCCTGCTGGTATTCATACTAACTAATCACCCTGCTGGTATTCATACTAACTAATCACCCTGCTGGTATTCATACTAACTAATCACCCTGCTGGTATTCATACTAACTAATCACCCTGCTGGTTTTCATACTAAATCATCACCCTGCTTGTATTCATGCTAACTAATCACCCTGTTGGTATTCATATTAACTAATCACCCTGCTGGTATTCATACTAACTAATCACCCTGCTGAATATCATACTAACTAATCACCCTGCTGGTATTCATACTAATTCATCAGCCTGCTGGTATTCATACTAAGCAATCGCCCTGCTGGTATTTCATACTAACTAAACATCCTGCTGGTATTCATATTTGTGAGTTATATTCATGAGCACAATAACTGTTTTTTTGGGATTAAACAAATCATCCTAATTCCAGGCCAAACAAGTAAATCGCGTGTACTCTAGCCTCCCATGCATTCTGTCAGCAATGGACAACTGTAGTTCAATAGTCCCATAATCAATCAATGACAGCAAATACAGGATTGTTTAATGAAGAATTGCTTGAAGAATAGCTTTAAGAAATTATGCTTTATTGTCAGACAGTAGCTATAATCTGTATGAATCTGGGTACATATTGTTCACTAAACATTGATTTCCCAGGAAACCATCTGGTTTTCAAGAAACCAGACATTCAATAATGGCTGATTTGAACCCACTTGCCTCGTTCTTTTAAAGAGTAGTCAGGTGCTCCCAAGAGATAATGTTTGCTATCATCAAGGACTTACAGACCTCTTATCCGTTTTGTTATAATAACATGATTACTTTAATCAGCCTTGCATGGTTTTGTCACAGCCACAGAATACTTTAGCTGAGTTTGTCATTAAGGGCCTCAGCAGTTTTCTTTAGGTCTCAGGAAATGACAGATTAATCCCCTCCCCATTAGACTGTTTGGTTCATGATAGAGAATATGTGCTGTACGTGGCCGTCTTACAGATACATAGTGGCATTTTAGAAAGAAAGGGACTCTCCAATATACTCTGTTTTATGACCATTGATTTGCACAAATCCAATTTTCACAGGTATAATATTGACCTCTTTTGAGCTCTGATACTGATTATGTTGATTCTTCTACTTGACTACAGTACTACTAAATGGTATTAACATAGACTAAATTAATGTACACAATGGGTTACTTCAAATGGCTGGACATGATAAACTCACAGTTGCTGATCAATAATTTATAGGAGAGAAGAGAGGATACTCCTGATGCACATGGCAGTGTGGAGAAAGCCCAGGGTTATTGACAGACATGCATTAATGGACTGAAAGGCAAGAGGATGTTTGACAGAGGAGAACATATGAGGAAACATTGTTGTTCTTGCAGATTGCTCAAATGGTGACGGACTGAAGCTCAATTGTTGAAGAGAAAATTGCCAATAAATGACACGTGGAGAGAAGTGTGTATCTACTGCAATTAGAATTTATATGAATATTTTTGACAGAGGTTTGATCAACACAATTGTAAGAGTTTGCATGGGATTGAGTCTGGATCGACCCTCTTCAGTGTGTGTCCGATCTTTTTATTGTTTTTCTCAACCGCCTAAGGTCGATGTCCGCTTCCACGCAGAAATCTAATTAGCATAATACAAAAATGGCCATAAAAATCTATCAGTTTAAGCTAGAGATGTATTGGATGCATCTCAATCCACCCGCATCCACCGATGTCACACTACCGCATCTGCTGTGAAAGGTGACAGAGCTAGAGCAGTTTGGTCAGACCATGAGACATCCCAAAAATCAGTCTTCTCACAAAATAATCTGTGGCGTCCGAACGGTTTGCAAAAGGTGTCAAACTATTACGACCCCTCCATGAAAAGATGACTCTCACAAACTAATAGCAGTAAGGTCCTTTTTTCCCCATCATCAGGGCTTCAAATCTTAAGGGTTAAACCAAATAAAATGAGCAGCTGTTGTAATAGCGCCAATATTTTTCTGCAATTTGTCCATTTTTGCTGGATAGCTAAAGATGGCTATGCAGCTGTCTGGCATTAGACTCAAAATGTCAGGATGGATGAAAAAGGCAAACATGGTAGAAGTCAATATAACATCATGACACTATGATCCATCTGGGTCATAAACTCCAATCGGATACTTTTGATCTCATCAGAGACATGTCGATCAACACTGCCATTGTTTGATCCTGACATAATTAGATGAAAATCAAATCCCTGAGTCTATGGAATGTCATGTTTTGTGAGAGAATACTGTCAGTGAACTAGATTTCTATTGTAATAAATTATGCTGGGAGAACACAAAACAGGTTGATTTGGCTCAAGTTCAATGCCTTAAACAGATTTTTTATGCTGACCTACGTGTTCATATGTCTGTTCATGAGAGATAAAAGCACACCTTCAAAGTCAAGTAAAAAACAATTAATAGAAATAATAGAAACATCATGTTCACGTCTGAAACATCTTGATCCAAATTGAATTACATGTGTGTTGAATAAAATGTCATACCTCTTTCATTTGCATGCCTCCGAGTAGGGACTGAAATCAAAAGACCGATCTCTCTACGGACTGATATTCGAAGGCCCTGACCCAATTATTTTTCTCTACCACATAATCAGAGTTTCTTCACAGGCAGATTTCACAAGTTCCACATTTTTCATATTATATTTTTCTAATGGGTGATTATGATGTTCCTGCAGATGGTAGTCTTGTAAGTCACCTCTATTAGTTTAAACAAATATTAAGCAAATATTAATTGCACAAGATACAAGATATACCTTTAGAATAATGCCATACTAAAGCACACCATGTGAAAACTGTTTTCTAGCTAGCATGGTCTCGCACACACAAGTCACTGTCTGAGAATGATGCAATGACGTACAGTCAGGGTAGGCAGGGTAGGCAGTGCTTACTCTGTGATAATGTATACATTTTTTAAAATGAAAAGTCAGATAAATACAATTACATAAACTCAGCAAAATAAAAAACGTTTTTCAGGACCCTGTCTTCCAAAGATACTTCGGCGCCGACAGCGATGGCCGCCTGGCTTCGCGTTCCTAGGAAACTATGCAGTATTTAGTTTTTTTTAGTGGATCCTGTGTTCTGCCTTCCACCCTGGACAATGGATCGGATCCCAGTTGGCAACCCAAAACAATAACGCCATAGAAGGGGCAAACGAAGCGGTCTTCTGGTGGTGCGTGACGGGCACATCGCGCACCACTCCCTAGCATACTACTCGCCAATGTCCAGTGTCTTGACAACAAGGTTGATGAAATCGGAGCAAGGGTAGCATTCTAGAGAGACATAAGAGACTGTAATGTTCTTTGCTTCACGGAAACATGGCTCACTCGAGAGACTCTATCCGAGTAGGTGCAGCCAGCTGGTTACTCCAACCATCGCGCCGACAGAAACAAGCATCTTTCTGGTAAGAGGAGGGGCGGGGGGAATGCCTTAAAATTAACGAGACGTGGTGTGATCATAACAACATACAGGAACTCAAGTCCTTCTGTTCACCTGACTTAGAATTCCTCACAATCAAATGTCGACCGCATTATCCACCAAGGGAATTCTCTTTGAATATAATCACAGCTGTATATATTCCCCCCAAGCGGACACATCGATGGCCCTGAACATACTTTATTTGACTCTATGTAAACTGGAAACCACATATCCTGAGGCTGCATTCATGGTAGCTGGGGATTTTAACAAGGCTAATCTGAAAACAAGACTCCCTAAATTGTATCAGCATATCGATTGCGCAACCAGGGCTGGTAAAACCCTGGATCATTGTTATTCTAACTTCCGCGACGCATATAAGGCCCTCCCCTGCCCTCCTTTCGGAAAAGCTGACCACGACTCCATTTTGTTGCTTCCAGCCGACAGACCGAGACAAAAACAAGAAGCTCCCACACTCAGGTCTGTTCAACGCTGTTCCGGCAAATCTGATTCCACGCCTCAAGATTCCACGCCTGATTCCACGCCTGATTCCACGCCTCAAGTGCATTGACGATGTTATACCCACAGCAACGATTAAAACATTCCCAAACCAGAAACTGTGGATTGATGGCAGCATTCGTGCGAAACTGAAAGCGCGAACCACTGCTTTTAACCAGGGTAAGGTGACCGGAAACATGACCGAATACAAACAGTGTAGCTATTCCCTCCGCAAGGCAATCAATCAAGCTAAGCATCAGTATAGAGACAAAGTAGAGTTACAATTCAACGGCTCAGACATGAGAGGCAGGGTCTACAGTGAATCACGGACTACAAAAGAAAAACCAGCCCTGTCGCGGACCAGGATGTCTTTCTCTCAGACAGACTAAATAACTTTTTTGCTCGCTTTGAGAACAATACAGTGCCACAAGACACGGCCCGCTACCAAAACCTGTGGACTCTCCTTCACTGCAGCCTACGTGAGTAAAACATTTAAACGTGTTAACCCTCGCAAGGCTGCAGGCCCAGACGGCATCCCCAGCCGCGTCCTCAGAGCATGCGCAGACCAGCTGGCTGGTGGGTTTACGGACATATTCAATCAATCCTTATCCCAGTCTGCTGTTCCCACATTCTTCAAGAGGGCCACCATTGTTCCTGTTCCCAAGAAAGCTAAGGTAACTGAGCTAAACGACAACCACCCCGTAGCACTCACTTCTGTCAGCATGAAGTGCTTTGAGAAACTAGTCAAGGACCATATCACCTCCACCCTACCTGACACCCTAGACCCACTTCAATTTGCTTAATGCCCCAATAGGTCCACAGAAGACGCAATCGCAACCACACTGCACACTGCCCTAACCCATCTGGACAAGAGGAATACCTATGTGAGAATGCTGTTCATCGACCACAGCTCAGCATTTAACACCATAGTACCCTCCAAACTCGTGATCAAGATCGAGACCCCGGGTCCCCGCCCTGTGCAACTGGGTACTGGACTTCCTGACGGGCCGCCCCCAGGTGGTGAGGGTAGGTAACAACATCTCCACCCCGCTGATCCTCAACACTAGGGCCCTGGTTCACGCCAGACCTGTCTGCCCTTGACCAGCACAAAAACATCCTGTGGCGTTCTGCATCAGCATCGAATAGCCCCTGTGATTTGCAACTTTTCAGGGAAATTAGGAACAAATATACACAGGCAGTTAGAAAAGCTAAGTCAAGCTTTTTCAAACAGAAATGTTCATCCTGTTGTACTAACTCAAAAAAGTTCTGGGACACTGTAAAGTCCATGGAGAATAAGAGCACCTCCTCCCACTGCTCTGAGGCTAGGAAACATTGTCACCACCGATAAATCCGCTATAATTGAGAATTTCAATAAGCATTTCTCTACAGCTGGCCATGCTTTCCACATCGCTACCCCTACCCCGGTCAACTGCCCGGCACCCTCCACAGCAACGCGCCAAAGCTCCCACCATTTCTCCTTTACCCAAATCCAGATAGCCGATGTTCTGAAAGAGCTGCAAAATCTGGACCCCTACAAATCAGCTGGGCTAGACAATTTGGACCCTCTCTTTCTAAAATTATCTGCCAAAATTTTTGCAACCCCTATTACTTGCCTGTTCAACCTCTCTTTTGTATCATCTGAGATTCACAAAGATTGGAAAGCTGCCGCGGTCATCCCCCTCTTCACTCTAGACCCAAACTGCTACAGACCTATATCTATCCTACCCTGTCTTTCTAAGGTCTTGAAAATCCAATCCACCTCAGCCATGCTCAAGGTTCTAAACAACATCATAACTGCCATCGATAAGAGACATTACTGTGCAGCCCTATTCATCGACCTGGCCAAGGCTTTCGACTCTGTCAATCACAAAATTCTTATTGGCAGACTCAACAGCCTTGGTTTCTCAAATGATTGCCTCGCCTGGTTTACCAACTACTTCTCTGATAGAGTTCAGTGAGTCAAATCGGAGGGCCTGTTGTCTGGACCTCTGACAGTCTCTATGGGTGTGCGACAGGATTAAATTCTCGGGCCGACTTCTGTATACATCAATGATGTTGCTCTTGCTGCTGGTGATTCTCTGATCCACCTCTACGCAGACGACACCATTCTGTATACCTCTGGCCCCTCCTTGGACACTGTGTTAACTAACCTCCAGACGAGCTTCAATGCCATACAACTCTCCTTCCGTGCCCTCCAAATGCTCTTAAACGCAAGTAAAAATAAATTAATGCTTTTCAATCGGGTGTCTGGTTAGACTGTAAACTCTACTTCCAGACTCACATTTAGCCTAGTGGTTAGAGCGTTGGACTAGTAACTGAAAGGTTGCAAGTTCAAATCCCCGAGCTGACAAGGTACAAATCTGTCGTTCTACCCCTGAACAGGCAGTTAACCCACTGTTCCTAGGCCGTCATTGAAAATAAGAATTTGTTCTTAACTGACTTGCCTAGTAAAATAAAGGTCAAATTAAATATTCAATTAAAAAAATTAAGCATCTCCAATCCAAAATTAAATCTAGAATCGGCTTCCTATATCGCAACAAATCACTCATGCTGCCCAACATACCCTCGTAAAACTGACCATCCTACCTATCCACGACTTTGGTGATGTCATCTATAAAATAGCCTCCAACACTCTACTCAACAAACGGGATGCAGTCTATCACAGTGCCATCCGTTTTGTCACCAAAGCCCCATACACTACTCACCATTGTGACCTGTACGCGACCTCTCGTTGGTTGGCCCTCACTTCATACTCGTCACCAAACCCACTGGCTACAGGTTATCAACAAGTCTCTGCTAGGTAAAGCCCCGCCTTATCTCAGCTCACTGGTCACCATAGCAGCACCCACTCGTAGCAGGCATCCAGCAGGTATATCTCACTGGTCACCCCCAAAGCCAATTCCTTCTTTGGTCGCCTTTCCATCCAGTTCTCTGCTGCCCATGACTGGAACGAATTGCAAAAATCTCTGAAGCTGGAGACTCACATCTCCCTCACTAGCTTTAAGCACCAGCTGTCAGAGCATTTTACAGATCACTGCACCTGTACTTAGCCTATCTGTAAACAGCCCATCTATCTACCTACCTCATCCCCATACTGGTATTTATTTATTTATTCAGCTCCTTTGCACCCCAGTATCTCTACCTACACAATCATCTTCTGCCGATGTTGTATATGTCGAATTGCTACGTTTTATCTTGGCCAGGTCGCAGTTGCAAATGGGAGCTTGTTCTCAACTAGCCTACCTGGTTAAATAAAGGTGAACTAAAAAAATAAAAAAACAACGTTTACATACCCTACATTACTCATCTCATATGTATATGTATATACTGTACTGTATATCATCTACTGCATCTTTATGTAATACATATATCACTTGCCACTTTAATTAAACTATGCCACTTTGTTTACATACCCTATATTACTCATCTCATATGTATATGTATATAATGTACTCGATATCATCTACTGCATCTTTATGTAATACATATATCACTTGCCACTTTAAACTATGCCACTTTGTTTACATACCCTACATTACTCATCTCATATGTATATACTGTACTCAATACCATCTACTGCATCTTGCCTATGCCGTTCTGTGCCATCACTCATTCATATATCTTTATGAACATATTCTTTATCCCTTTACACTTGTGTGTATAAGGTAGTAGTTGTGGAATTGTTAGGTTAGATTACTCGTTGGTTATTACGGCATTGTCGGAACTAGAAGCACAAGCATTTCGCTACACTTGCATTAACATCTGCTAACCATGTGTATGTGACAAATAAAATTGATTTGAAACTGTAAATAACTTCACAGATATTCATTGTAAAGGTTTAAACACTGTTTCTCATGCTTGTTCAATGAACAATTAATGAACATCCACCTGTGGAATGGTCGTTTAGACACTAACAGCTTACAGATGGTAGGCAATTAAGGTCACAGTTATCAAAACTTATGACACTAAAGAGGCCTTTCTACTTACTCTGAAAAACAGCAGAAGAAATATGCCCAGGGTCCCTGCTCATCTGCGTGAACGTGCCTTAGGCATGCTGCAAGGAGGCCTGAGGACCGCAGATGTGGCCAGGGCAATAAATTGCAATGTGCGTACTGTGAGACGCCTAAGACAGCGCTACAGGGAGACAGGACGGACAACAGACCACGTGTAACAACACGTGCACAGGATCGGTACATCCGAACATCATACCTGCTGGACAGGTACAGGATGAAAACAACAACTGCCCGAGTTACACCAGGAATGCACATTCCCTCCAACAGTGCTCAGACTGTCCGCAATAGGCTGAGAGAGGCTGGACTGAGGGCTTGCAGGCCTGTTGTAAGGCAGGTCGTCACCAGACATCACCGGCAACAACCGTCGCCTATGGGCACAAACCCACCGTCGCTGGACCAGACAGGACTGGCAAAAAGTGCTCTTCACTGATGAATCGCAGTTTTGTCTCACCAGGGATGATGGTCGGATTCGTGTTGATCGCCGAAGCCATGCACCGATGTCAATTTAGAGGTGGAGTGTCCGTCATGGTCAGGGGCGGTGTGTCACAGCATCATCGGACTGAGCTTGTAGTCTTTGCAGGCAATCTCCACACTGTGCATTACAGAGAAGACATACTCCTCCCTCATGTGCTACCTTTCCTGCAGGCTCATCCTGACATGACCCTCCAGCATGACAATGCCACCAGCCACACTGCTCGTTCTGTGCGTGATTTCCTTCAAGACAGGAATGTCAGTGTTCTGCCATGGCCAGTGAAGAGCCCAGATCTCAATCCCATTGAGCACATCTGGGACCTGTTGGATCAGAGGGTGAGGGCTAGGGCCATTCCCCCCAGATATGTCCGGGAACTTGCAGGTGCCTTGGTGGAAGAGTGCGGTTTAGTACTTAATGCAGCTGGTGGCCACATCAGATTCTGACTGTTACTTTGATTTTGACCCTCCCTTTGTTCAGGGACACATTATTACATTTCTGTTAGTCACATGTCTGTGGAACTTGTTCAGTTTATGTCTCAGTTGTTTAATGTTACATTGGATTTCATATTTTCGCATGCATATTGCCTAAACATGTTGTGTGGGTATTGCCTAGGGCAAGCTGTGCACATTTGGGCGTGTCTACATAATTTGGCGCTCACCTCCCTTGAACTGAACAGACTATCTGACAAATTGACACTATAGTATACTGCACCTCAACAATTTTCCAAGTAGGAATAATGTTCAGAGTGGATGGAATGTCAGCTACAATAAAGGCTAAAGGAGAATTTAGCGTTAAAAATATATATAAACTCAAATCAAATAACATTTTATTAATCACATGTGCCGAATACCAGAGGTGTAGACCTTACAGTGAAATGCTTACTTATGAGCCCGTAACCAACAATGCAGTTGTAAAAGTAATACAGATAAGAATAAGAGATAAAAGTAACAAGTAATTAAAGAGCAGCAGGGAAATAACAATATATACAGGGGGGTCTCGATATAGAGTTAATGAGCGGGGGCACAGGATTGTCAAGGTAGTATGTACATGTAGGTAGAGTGATTAAAGTGACTATGCATAGATGACAACAGAGAGTAGCAGTGGTGTAAAGAGGGGGTGGTGATGGGCTGCAAATAGTCTGGTTAGCCATTTGACTAGATGTTCAGGAATCTTATGGCTTGGGGATAGAAGCTGTTTAAGCCACTTGGTCTTAGACTTGGCACTCTGGTACCGCTTGCCGTGCAATAGCAGAGAGAACAGTCTATGACTAGGGTGGTTGGAGTCTTTGACAATTTATAGGGCCTTCCTCTGACACCGCCTGGTATAGAGGTCCTGGATGGCAAGAAGCTTGGCCCTAGTGATGTACTGGGCCGTTCACATTACCCTCTGTAGTGCCTTGCAGTCGGAGACCAAGCAGTTGCCACACCAGGCAGTGATGCTCTCGATGGTGCAGCTGTAGAACCTTTTGAGGATCTGAGGACCAATTCCAAATCTTTTCAGTCTCCTGAGAGGGAATAGGTTTTGTTATGCCCTCTTCACGACTGTTTTGGTGTGCTTGGACCATTTTAGTTTGTTGGTGATGTGGACAACAAGGGACTTGAAGCTCTCAACCTGCTCCACAGGAGCCCTGTCGTTGAGAATTGTAGCGTGCTCGGTCCTTTCTTTCCTGTAGTCCACAATCTCATCTCCTTGTATATCAAGTATATATAAAGTACATACGTAAAATGTTTATGTAAATATCATGTTATAGAATGGTCTAGACACTTTTTTTGAGATTTCACTTGTTTTTGAGGAACTTATCCCAAACAGAGAGTCGTTTCCTCATCTTTTTTTGTGTGCAGTCGGGGCGCTGAAAAAACACCCAAAATACATATTTTTAGAAATGCTATGGTAATGCAGGTCTTCACATGAAATTGTGTCATTCTGAACTTATACATTATATTCCATTTTGTACGACTCAAGCGGTTTTGCCTATACATTCTCCATGTAGCCTGCTGCTAGATTGGACGGAGAGGTATTGTTCGAGTCGCAACAAAAGAAGGAGGTGTGTCTTTTGATTGGTGACAGATTGGGGAGTGATGATTTTCACCTGTGAGGGGAGAAGGAGAGAAAAGAACACACGATACATACACACACACCCACAGGATACCTGTATCGTAACAAAGGCGTGAACAGGGAAAGGCACATCCACAAGAACAATGGGGATCCCTAAACTATGAGCTAACACTTTATAAATGAAACTCCCAGCCGCGCCTGAATCTACTAGCACCTTATGCTGGGAACGCAGGGAAAATTCAGGAAAAGTGACATTGACAAACGTATGTGCAACAGAGGGCTCTGGATGAGAATGGTGCCTACTCCCCTGGGGTGACGCCAGAGAGGCCTACCTGCTGCCGCGATTCCCAGAGGAATCAACCCAGCACCAACCAGTAGTGTGACTTCTGCGACCACATATGGTGCACGAGCGGTAACCCCCTCCGGTCTCCCTGTGCACCGTACCTTCCAACTCCATGGGTACAGGAGAGGAGGTGCGGGAAGATGGAACAACTAGACCCTGATCTGGACGTCCACAAGTAGCCAGCATGTTGTCCAGCCGGATGGACAGGTCCGCCAGCTGGTCGAAGGTGAGGGTGGTGTCTCTGCAGGCCAGCTCCCGACGGACATCCTCGCGTAGACTACAGTGGTAATGGTCGATCACGGCCGTGTCGCTCCATCCAGCGCCGGCAGCCAGGTTCCTAAACTCCAGAGCAAACTCCTGGGGGCTCCTCGTCTCCTGCCTCAGATGGTAGAGGCATCTGCCCGTAAATTGTGGGTGAACTCCTCAAAATGGTCCAACGCTGCATCCTCTTCTCCACATAGCCCTGGCCCACTCCAGGCCTTTCCCGGTGAGGCACGAGACGAGGGCGAAACTCTTCTCACAGTCCGATGGAGCTGGGTGGACCGTGGCCAGGTAAAGGCTTAGTTGGAGGAGGAAACCCTGGCAGGTGGCAGCACAACCGTCGTACCCCTTTGGCATCGATAAACGTATCCCACTGGGTTCAGGTGGGAGAGAGGCGCTCAGGATAGACCCCGGTTGTGCTGGTGGAGGCGCTGGAAAAACTCCCTGTTTAGCCCAGCGGTCCATATTCTGGACAACGCGATCCAAGGCGGTGCTCAGATGGTAAATCATCTCCGTATGTTCCTGGATGCGATCCTCCACCTCCATGGCCGGGCAACCTTCTCCTGCTGACTTCATAATTTAGGTCAGATATTCTGTCAAACGCATGTGTATAGGTGGCAAGGAAATCAGGCGCAGAATAATTGATCTTGGTAATATGGAGTAGTTTAATGACGTGAAAAAAAACACAAAACAAAGTGAGTACGAGGACCCGACGCGCACCAATACAAACAACACAAAAATAATAACAAACAATCTCAAAGACATAAGGGGAAACATGAGGGGAGACAAAGACATGAGGGGAAACAGAGGGTTAACCTGTTGCGACGAGCAATCCCGTATCCGGGATCCTATTTATAGCCTCAAGCTCATTACCATAACGCAACGTTAACTATTCATGAAAATCGCAAATTAAATGAAATAAATATATTTGCTCTCAAGCTTAGCCTTTTGTTAACAACAATGTCATCTCAGATTTTCAAAATATGATTTTGAACCATAGCTAAACAAGCATTTGTGTAAGAGTATTTATAGCCTAGCATAGCATTAAGCCTAGCATTCAGCATGCAACATTTTCACAAAAACAAGAAAAGCATTCAAATAAAATAATTTACCTTTGAAGAACTTCAGATGTTTTCAATGAGGAGACTCTCAGTTAGATAGCAAATGTTCAGTTTTTCCAAAAATATTATTTGTGTAGGACAAATTGCTCCGTTTTGTTCATCATGTCTGGCTATGAAAAAAACCTGTATCCAGGAGTGTAATTCTCTCTGCAAGCTCATTAGCATAATGCAACGTTAACTATTCATGAAAATCGCAAATGAAATTAAATAAATATATTAGCTCTCAAGCTTAGCCTTTTGTTAACAACACTGTCATCTCAGATTTTCAAAATATGCTTTTGAACCATAGTTAAACAAGCATTTGTGTAAGAGTATTGATAGCCTAGCATAGCATTAAGCCTGGCATTCAGCTTGCAACATTTTCAGATGTTTTCAATGAGGAGACTCTCAGTTAGATAGCAAATGTTCAGTTTTTCCAAAAAGATTATTTGTGTAGACAAATCGCTCCGTTTTGTTCATCTCATTTGGGTAAGAAAAACCCCGAAAATTAAGTCATTACAACGCAAACTTTTTTTCCAAATTAACTCCATAATATCGACAGAAACATGGCAAACGTTGTTTAGAATCAATCCTCAAGGTGTTTTTCACATATCTATCGATGATAAATAATTTGTGGCAGTTTGGAACGCGCATGGACCTGGAGATTACGCAATAATTTTGACGCAGGACACCGGGCGGACACCTGGTAAATGTAGTCTCTTATGGTCAATCTTCCAATGATATGCCTACAAATACGTCACAATGCTGCAGACACCTTGGGGAAACGACAGAAAGTGCAGGCTCATTCCTGGCGCATACACAGCCATATAAGGAGACATTGGAACACAGCGCCTTCAGAATCTGGGGCATTTCCTGTATGAAATGTAATCTTGGTTTCGCCTGTAGCATTAGTTCTGGGGCACTCACAGATAATATCTTTGCAGTTTTGGAAATGTCAGAGTTTTTTCTTTCCAAAGCTGTGAGTTACATGCATAGTCGAGCATCTTTTCGTGACAAAATATCTTGTTTAAAACGGGAACGTTTTTTATCCAAAAATTAAAAGAGCGCCCCCTATCTCGAAGAAGTTAGATACATAACAGATAATGAATTGGATTGGAACCAGGTGTGTAGGAAGACAAGACAAAACCAATGGAAAATGAAAAATGGATCCATGATGGCTAGAAGACCAGTGACGTCGACCACCGAGCACCGACCGAACAAGGAGAGGCATCGACTTCGGCAGAAGTCGTGACAAGGACAGGAAAATGGTCCAATTCATCAAGAGAGCATCCCTTGCCATCTCTACTGCCTCTAATCTGATGGATGCACTAAACACTAATGCTTTGTTCATTTGTAAAGGATGCTGTGTTGGAGTGTTGGAGTGTGCCTCTGGCTATCCGTAAATAAATAAAAAGCAAGAAAATGGTGCCATCTGGTTTGCTTAATATAAGCAATTTGAAATGAGCTATGCTTTTACTTTTGATACTTAAGTATATTTAAAACCAAATACTTTTAGACTTTTACTCAAGTAGTATTTTACTGTGTGACCTGATCTTTATTCTTACTCAATTATGACAATTGGGTACTTTTTCCACCACAGCTGAGCAGTGTGTAATTTTGTCGGATGATATGAAATATACTGCCATTCGAGACAATAGCTTGTGTATCTGAGCTACATTGATATTTACATTTGGTGAAAATTGTTTGTCAACTTCTGTTAGACTATGTCACTCTGGTTGTTGGAGCTATCTTTTGTATGGTGAACTTGAGCTTCATCAAGATTTACTTTGAGGGGAAATCTGGCTTTGAAAATAGCCCTGTGCGTACCCAGCCACCAACCTCACCATACGTCACTGGATAGATATTTATCAGTCTTTATTTTCCATATTTATCATTCCAAGCTCACTAGTGGCCATCCATATGGACCTGGGGAGAGAACGCTTTGCAGGCCTGTCAGCTGTCCTGTGGTGTTCGGAGAGGTCTCATTGCTTTTTTAATTCTCAGCCAATCTTCTGTCCATCACACCACTTTATCCCTTCTTTAGAGCTCAGTGCCGGTCCAAACATTGTCACTTTCTCTTTTTATGTCTCAGCCTACACCTCAGCAATAACAGAAAATATATGTCAGCGCAACTTTACTCAAATTAAAACAGGGATGTTCAGCCAATCAGATTCATTATGGATTTAAGTCATTTTTCCTTGCAGTATGGGACTAAATTCTGAAGTGAAAATACAAATTTACATATGAGCCATGAATACAGATTTTTTTGTTTTTGTTTGGAATGCCACGTGAGATGTGGTCAAAAGTAAGATTCTAACACTATAGGAACAAGTGATTTTGGAAGTTACAAATCCACATTAAAGCTGGAGACCTTAATTGAGACAATAACAAAGCATACACCCCGGATGGGCCCAGAGAAATGTAACACTCTTAAATTCACAGACAGAGCTATGGATGCAAGACTGACGATCCATGATAAAAATAAAAATAAAGTTTTAACCATCTTTTGAGGCTATGCAGTTTTTAATAGCGTTTCAAACGTCACTCGCTCTGAGACTTGGAGTGGTTGTTCCCCTTGCTTTGCATGGGTAACGAGGCTTTGAGCGTGGCTGTTGATGATGTGTTCCTGGTTCAAGCCCAGGTAGGAGCGAGGAGAGGGACGGAAGCTATACTGTTACACTGTCAATACTAAAGTGCCTTTAAGAACATTCAATAGTCAAAGGTTAATGAAATACAAATGGTATAGAGATAAATAGTCCAATAATTCCTATAATACATACAACCTAAAACTTCTTACCTGGGAATATTGAAGACTCATGTTAAAAGGAACCACCAGCTTTCATATGTTCTCATGTTCTGAGCAAGGAACTTAAACGTTAGCTTTCTTACATGGCACATATTGCACTTTTAGTTTCTTCTCCAACACTTTGTTTTTGCATTATTTAAACCAAATTGAACGTTTCATTATTTATTTGAGGCTAAATTGATTTTATTGATGTATTATATTAAGTTAAAATAAGTGTTCATTCAGTATTGCAGTAATTTGTCATTATTACAAATAAAATAAAAAAATCGACCGATTAATCAGTATCGGCTTTTTTTGGTCCTCCAATAATCGACGTATTGGTATCGGTATCGGCGTTGAAAAATCATAATCGGTCAGAGAAAGCGAGACACCCCACTTTCAGGTCTGGGTGCAGCCACTCTGGTCTACTTATTGACATCTCACTGGTCATTTTTTTCTGTAGCATGTAGGGAGAGCGTGGAAGGGACAATAAGTAAGGCATCTTCATTCATCCACCATACTTGAGCAGCTCTACTTCCGGGTCACCTTTGCCAATATGTGACCAGTGACCCATGACCCATAAAGTGCCCTCTACTGTAGGATACAACAAAATAATAATAATAATGCTAATAATAATACATGGGACTCATATAGCGCTTGTCTTGTACCCCAAGTGGAATATACAAAGACAACACAACTACGTACCTAGGCCAAAATTATTCCTGTAATCGGGAAGGCTGTCTTTGGCCAATATTAAGTCAATGAGCTCCCAGAAGTATATAATTCATTTTTTGAATGATACAGGTTCTTATGAGATTTCCATGAAAAGGGGATTAGTTACAATCCATGAGTCTAGCTCTGGTTATACCAATTACTTTACATATTTAAGTCTGAGTTTCCCTCTTACAGAGCAGCCAGCTTAAACTCAAACAAAATGAAAGTTTTGGAAATATGTTAATGACTTAAAAGTAGACTTTGAGTGATGTTAGTTTCCAAAACACATTTACTTATCCACGTGTAAGACAGGAACATATGTCTGAAGCATGACAAGGTGCATTGTAATATGATTTAGAATTGTAGTTAGTTATGAAATCCATTTTAGCACAGTCTCCTCCCCAACTTAAAATTTCTGTGGAGCACCACGTTACAAAGGTAGATGTTACACCCAGAGTAAAAAAGGTGGCTTGAAATTAACCATGAATGATATTTGCACTCCAATCAGTTTAGCATATTTTAATTACTGCAAATGTCAAGTGGTCCTGGATTTGATCCCAACAGGCTCAACTCCAAATGGGATGCTTTCAGAACACCAAGAATGGACTTATAAATGTGTAGGACATCATTTCTAGTTTAGCTTGTCAAGTTCTCTCCTTGTTAAGCCAACAGTTGTAGTTTCCAAAAGCATAAACATGTTGATACAAATCACTTTTTTTTGTTCTAATATATAAATGTTCTTATGCATTATCCATGATGAAGTAAAATAAAATATGCTTAAGTTCTGGTGATGGGCATTAAATAGAAGTAATCACTTTATGGTCATATCTTCTATGGCCCACAAAAGCTACCTCCAGGGATGCATTCCAAGTCAACCATTATGCAATTAGAGGTCTTCATGGGTCCACCCTAACTGAATACCCAAGATCTGACCAAGGTCCGGGACCAAAATTCCTACTTTTCCCTCGTGTCTGGGTCGGGTCCTGTTTGATTGTCATTGGGTCTCAGGTCTATGTAACTACAGCTGATAGCCTATAGCATATTTATGTTACTCTAATAAGGTTAATTTATTGACTTATAGAAGGCTTTGCCGACCATATTCATTTAACCAGAAGAGCAACTTGGCTGATAAATATAACATTTTGTCACTCGGGTCCAATCGGGTCTGATCTAGATCCGGACCCGTTAGGGTACTTGTCGGGTCTATGTCTGGTTATCGTCAGGTCTGTTTCAGGTCCGGATCCAACTTTTTAGACCTGAGAAGACCTTTACAAGCAATATCTCTATCTATGTAAACCAAATATTCCATTGTACCATAAATGTACATAAATGTATACCATAAATGTCCACTGTGTTTATATGTACCGTAGAGACATTCTGTGTACCTCTTTGAGGCTTGGTGTAATTACACACTGTTTCTACACATTACAAAAATTACCTCCACTCAGTAATCTGTTAGGGCCGAGTGCTATCCGTGATCCTTGTGACGTCCCTACCTTAACCATAACCATAACCCTTACCTAAACCTAACCTTAACCATTTTAAATGTCAAATTCAATGGGGTAGTGACCTCCCAAAGATCCCGGATATCACATACCAATCTGTTATACAATGTATTAGTTATACAAATCTATCCAACTCTTGCAGAAAAAATGTTTTTTTTAACTATGCACCTCTATGCAAATCTACTACGGTCTACTGTATGCAAAAATCCCTTGATACGATTCTCATTATTACTGTCTGTATTGTTTTATGCAGTATCCCGTTGATATGAAAAGCATTGCTTTATAATATGGAGTAACCTTCTATTCTGTCTGCTATCTGGAACAGTGTTGCATGAACATTCTACCCCTGTCCTCATTCTGTATGTCTGTGAAGAAAAAAAGATGATTAAACACGATCTTAAAATAGAATGTGAAGACACCTGTTTCAACAACTACATTTTTATAGGGTTACTTTATATGTGATTATTATTCATGGTTTTCTCCCAGCCTTACAAAGTAAGAAACACTAGTAAAATACTTTTTTAGCTAAAGCACGGATAGAGAGCAGAATCAGAACGCAGGCATGGAACTATCAAAATCTCTATCTATCAACCCTACAGAGCTGACCTTACAGATTGACTTGAAAATATGCACACCTCCCATTCTGCAAATGGCTCCACATTCCTCTATTTGTGATAACTCTTAAGTTGATTTGGTAGTGCACACACATACACCCATAGACACATAGACAAACAGTACATCCAATCCAATACAAACATACAGTAGGGTATACATTGTCCTGAACTGAACATGCTAAGTCCACATATAGTGTCTGACACACTTAAAACATTTGATCTCGCTGTCAGTAAGGTGATGCTTTCCCTTTGAGTACTAATCCGGTTTAAAATGAAGATTATGACTCTGTCATAGCTCCCAGTCCTGAGACCAGCTTTATCAGTACGGCACCTTGACTATTCATGTGAATTTGCAGGCCAAGTAGCTCAATGTGCTACTTTGCAGATTGAGTGCTTTAACCTGGATCTTAAAACTCTGGGCCCAGCATCTTTTTGAGCCTGAAAAAAATACTTGCAGATATTACGTTTCAACTTGAGGTCAAGTCTTGTTTATTTACATAATTCTAAAATAGATTAATTTCTTTATTAATGGTCCAATGTTGCCGTTTTTATCTCAATATCAAATCATTTCTGGGTAACAATTATATACCTTACTGTGATTGTTTTTTTTATTAAAATGCCAAAACTCCATCTCACCAAAACAGGCTGAAATTTCAGGCAGCTCTTACACTAAAAGGGCATTATCATAATTTCCATAATTTCACAGTATTATTCCAACATCATAGTATGGAAATATACACTCAGTGTTCAAAACATTAGGAAGACCTGCTCTTTCCATGACATAGCCTAACCAGGTGAATCCAGGTGAAAGCTATGATCCCTCCTTATTGATGTCACTTGTTAAATCAACTTCAATCAGTGCAGATGAAGGGGAGGAGACAGGTTGAAGAATAATTTGTAAGCCTTGAGACAATCGAGATATGGATTGTGTATGTGTGCCATTCAGAGGGTGAATGGGCAAGACAAAATATTTAAGTGCCTTTGAATGGGGTATGGTAGTAGGTCCCAGGCGCATTGGTTAGAGTGCACCAGTTTGAGTGTGTCAAAAACTGCAAAGCTGCTGGGTTTTTCCCGCTCAACAGTTTCCCGTGTGTATCAAGAGTGGTCCACCACCCAAAGGACATCCAGCCAACTAGACACAACTATGGGAAGCATTGGTTTTATACATTCTAAATCAATTCCATACAATTATATGTTTCAGGGTGAAATATTCTAATCATTCAATTAACAGATCATTCTCAACTAACAATTAAACATGGGTCACCATACCTGTGGAATGCTTTCGGCACCTTGTAGTTTTTGCCCAGACGAATTGAGGCTGTTCTGAGGGCAGAACAGGGTGCAACTCAATATTAGGAAGGTGTTCCTAATGTTTTGTACACTCAGTGTATCTATAAAATACAGGAAATCACATTTTCTTTACTGTACTGGGCCTTTAATCACTGATTTCGATATTCAACACACCTCGACAATTCAAAATGTATTTTTCAACATCCACATTTTTTATTTGAACCTCGACAAACTCATTCTATCACCGACATTATTGCAATTCCAGGGAGTTCCTTTAAACCTTGACCCTCCTTTGTGTGTATGCAGTGACCTTTCACCACCTCTGTGGGAAATCTGGGCCAAATGTTCTCTGGCTCTGCTGCATAAGATCCATTACATGGCCTTAGGAGGGGCTATCTATTCTGTCCCTACTTGAATGAACTGATCTCTATCTAACATATATTTAAGTATTGTCAAGAATAAGACTGCTGTGTGTATGATTTAAGACTGACAGTGGATGGTGGGGGGGATCATGACTGGGCTGAGAAGGCCAGTAGAAAATGGTGCAGAAATCACAAATGTCACAGATCATAATTGTTATATAATCTGACAACATGCAGTTCCTTATAAAACTATATATTATTCATCTAGATAGTTTTTTGATGTATTAACATAAGTAATGGGGTGATAAATATGTGTGTGATTGATTGATGGGAATTATTGGTATATTGAAAATGTCTACTTTCCCCATTCACTGTTACCTGTATATCATTCATCTCTCCCCTCAATCCACTTACATCAGACTTATTCTCTCAAATATGACAGTAAAGATGACACTGATATACTTCAACTCTGTCAGAGTGAGGAATATAACTCCACCTGGAGGTCTAGATCATATCTCTTCACAGTTAATGTTACTGTGAGAAATACGATGCTGTCTGTACCTTCAAAAATGTGTATGTCACTCTCAGGCTACGAATAATGAATTATCACAATATGGCATCTGTAATATTAAATCACTGTTCATGATCGATATTTTGATGGTGTAATGAAAAATAATCTGTTAAAAGAGACCTTAGTTCTCCGTGCTTTATTTGAGACACCTTGTGCAACATAAAGTGACATATAGGACATTGCACCTTTATTTAACCAGGTTAGTACCCTGGATCTACTTTCATTCCTACAATACACCTGCTTCTGTTTTCAGACAGCCTGGTGTCGGCTATGAAATCCCTGGGTTCTCCTCAAGAGTTAGAGCAGGTATCAGGAGATTAATGTCCATGTCCAGACACTTACCTGTCAGCCAACATGACAAGATTATTCCTGTGTGTGGCTGGCTGGAATACACTTACAGTACTCTGCTATGGCATAGACGTCACACAGTCTTCATGTCACGCCTCTTCTTGGAAATGTCGTCTGTCATATGATACACAGTGCTTTGTAAAAATATAATATATTTAGGTCAGCAAATTATATATATCTAAAACGTTACCTAGCACACTATGAAGAATATCCTGTGTGTGAGCAGGTCAATTTGTCGCTGTTAATGTTGACGTGTAACATAGTGAGTAGGAAATATAACAATATCAGATATCAGCATTCCAATATCATGTATACAACATGATGCATTGATTTGGCAGAATGAAACAACAAATGAAACAATATTTAGCTGGATTCAAAATGGAACTGTGGATTCTCTTTGACACCCGCTATTCCTATTACCTGTGTATTTGCCATTCTAATTGCCTGCTGCAAATCCATTTGTTTTCGTAGACAATCTTTGTTCTCTCTGAAAAAAATGTGGAGAGCCTTCAATCATGCAGGTTAGTGTTTTTCGTCATGAATGTTGTTCTGGAGGCAGCTCTGCAGAGTGGTCACTAGTTGGCACAGTTACAAAGTTATAAAATAAGATTTTAAACCTAACCCTAACCACATTGCTAACCCTAACCTTCATTTAAAATCAAAAAGCACATTTTTGTTTTTATGATTTTTTACAACATAGGCAATATTGACTTTGCATCTGGCAGAAATCGCTCAGTTCTGCCTCCAGAGCAAGATTCATGACAAAGTCAACCTACTTCAATCATATCATAGTAGTAGTGTTCAATAGAGTTCATACATGAGCATTTCAAAGCTTGATTTTCCTTTCTCACAAGTAATCTAAAACTATCTGGAAAATAATCTGTCATTTCTGTATTCATGAGCTATTGATAATTAACAATCAGTATGCAAAAGGCTTTGAGATCGTCTCCAGGCAACCATATAGATCTGAAGCCTACGATACACATATTGATTGGTTTCATGTGGGGAAGGTACATCCACACACTACCCATACATTCAGCAGTATTGAGCTGCTTACAAATACCACCCTGGGATGGCATGAAGGGAGACATTATTTTCTCTTGTTATAAAGGTTGTTATATTCTCCATAGACATAGCACAATTAACCCTTACCGTAAAATACACTATACATGTATATAATCATGACTTGTTAAGACTCTGTAAAGCACTGGACAATGTTTGTGGGTATAACTGCCAATTTTCATTAGTCGGGTCAGTGTCCTCTGCCAGTTGCAGGGCATAGAATCCAATTCAGGTAATTCAATTCTGATTGAAACAATCCAAATTGCATGCATGGACTGACACTATACTGTAGGAGTTGGATTTGTTCATTTTAAGCTAGCCAAGGACCAAAGTATTCAGTTAGATGTTGATCATGTTCAAAAATAAAAACCTGGGTGAGGGGAAGCACAGGAGCCATGCTGTCAATGTTGTGTAGCTACCTGTTCATGGTAACTTATTGGTAACCATTAATGCAGAGGGATGTCTCACTGACTCCTGTAAATGATGTCATTCTCCCTGGCACTTTCAAAATGGTACAGACATCTAAAATGAAAACACATTTAAAAATAGACATTTCAATGTGAAAGATTTTATTCAGTCTCAATAACATCTCACAGAGATACATTTAGTTTGTTAATACAATAGTATTAAAAGGCTTATGCAACATCTATATCACATTTATGGTAAATAAATAAAAAATAAGCTATCAAGCACACAACTTGAAGTATCTTGATTACCAAACAATTGAAAATGGAGAAAGAGTTAAATGAATGGAACATGTTATACAATCTTCCCCTGCTATCAACAAGTTCTGTATATTGATCCAATATGTCTGTGATGGTCATATTGACCATGATGATGCTTTTAAATGTTGATGATAGAATATGTAAAACCTCAGGAATGTCCAAATACCACAGAACTTAGATTTTTTTTTCACCGAATTTGCTGAATATTGACAGCAGCCAGACAAACCATATACAGTAACTGTGCTTCATGAAGAAATGAAAGGACAACCTCTGAATGAACCATGGTCATTTCAATAGCTGAGTCATCCTAACAGAACGTTTACTGTACAATAACAAATAAACAGGGTACATAGAACACAGGGATGAGACACAAATAGGCAAGGCTCATGTAGATTGTCAAACATTAGAACAATCTTCTCATATGTAAAGCCTGACCTTTCTGCATAATATCTAGTGAAATAAAACACTCAGAAGCTTGGTTGACAAATTAATACAAAACTGCATACAAATATAAGGCAATGCAGCTGCATTGAATACTCTTAAATAGTAAGCTGTTGATTTCACATTCTTGAGAAGTGAATGCTACACATAAAATAACAGTTTGTTATAATCTGCCACATACTTTGCTGAGTAGATGATTCTCAAAGTTAGAGTTCATAAAAGGCATTTTAAGTTACAAAGTTAACCCTGAAAGTATAAAAAACATAACTACACAAATGTTCATTGGAGCTGAGCTGAAATGGCCCTTTGAGTTAAGACCTGAAAAAGACAAAGACACATTAACAAGCATACCTGGGTGACACATACTTATGAGACAGACATGTGTTTAAGGCACTTTGGAAACCCAAAAGTTCATCCTGTGAATGGTGAAAGACAAAAACATCTCTTACTGGACATCTTTGGTATCCTGATGGGGCCACTGGTGTTGCCATCACCTCCACCACTCAAGACTTTGATCTCAATGAGGTAGTCCTCGCCAGAGGGGACTTGCAGCTCCACGCTGGTCCTGTTGGTCTCCACCACGCTGCTCTTTCCAAGCCAGTTCTGACGGTACACAACCTGCACACCCCACAAGACATGCCACAAGAGGTCGCTTCACAGTCCAAGTCCAGAACAAACTATTACATAGAGCCATGACTGCATAGAACTCTATTCCACATCAAGTAACTGATGCAAGCAGTAAAATTCTATTTAAAAAACAGAAAAAAAACACCTTATGAAACAGCGGGGAATCTGAAGCAAAACAAACATAGGCACAGACACATGCATACACACACACACGATAACATACGCACTATACACACACATACACATGGATTTAGTACTGTAGATATGTAGTAGTGGTGGAGTAGTGGCCTGAGGGAAGACAGTGTGTTGTGAAATCTGTGAATGTATTGTAATGTTTAAAAAACATGTATAAACTGCCTTATTTTGCTGGACCCCAGGAAGAGTTGCTTCTGCCTTGCCAGGAACTAATGGGGATCCATAATAAATTCAAAAACCTTGAGACGGGTAAGGGAATATCATGGCGAGTATCTGATTAATACTGATTTAAGCGACACAAGTGATTTGACCTTAAAGAGAAATTACTGATTTATGGATAATGCCTCTGTACTGTTTCTTTGAAGAAAGAAAAAGTGCTTCTCAGAGAAAGTCAAACTCTCAGTCAAATAGTTTTAAGAAATGTATTGTATTTTTAATGCAAGCTCTTTCCAGAGGATGCCATGAATTGCAAATTACTGTATAGTGTGAGGTGTTAGTGTGGCCCCCTGTGGTGCTCCGTGGAGGCTGGTGTCTCACTGTGGTGCTCCGTGGAGGCTGGTGTCCCCCTGTGGTGCTCCGTGGAGGCTGGCGTCGCCCTCTGGCGCTCCGTGGAGGCTGGTGTCCCCCTGTGGTGCTCCGTGGAGGCTGGTGTCTCACTGTGGTGCTCCGTGGAGGCTGGTGTCCCCCTGTGGTGCTCCGTGGAGGCTGGTGTCTCACTATGGTGCTCCGTGGAGGCTGGTGTCCCCCTGTGGTGCTCCGTGGAGGCTGATGTCCCCCTGTGGTGCTCCGTGGAGGCTGGTGTCTCACTGTGGTGCTCCGTGGAGGCTGGTGTCCCCCTGTGGTGCTCCGTGGAGGCTGGTGTCTCACTATGGTGCTCCGTGGAGGCTGGTGTCCCCCTGTGGTGCTCCGTGGAGGCTGGTGTCCCCCTGTGGTGCTCCGTGGAGGTTGGTGTCTCACTGTGGTGCTCCGTGGTGGCTGGTGTCCCCCTGTGGTGCTCCGTGGAGGCTGGTGTCTCACTATGGTGCTCCGTGGACGCTGGTATCTCACTGTGGTGGTCCGTGGAGGCTGGCGTCGCCCAGTGGCGCTCCGTGGAGGCTGGTGTCTCACTGTGGTGCTCCGTGGAGGCTGGTGTCCCCCTGTGGCGCTCCGTGGAGGCTGGTGTCTCACTGTGGTGCTCCGTGGAGGCTGGTGTCCCCCTGTGGTTCTCCATGGAGGCTGGTGTCTCACTGTGGCGCTCCGTGGAGGCTGGCGTCGCCCAGTGGCGCCCCGTGGAGGCTGGTGTCTCACTGTGGTGCTCCGTGGAGGCTGGTGTCTCACTGTGGCGCTCCGTGGAGGCTGGTATGACCCTCATGTGGCGCTCAGCAAAGGCTGATGTCTGAATGTGGAGCTTCACAGGCTCCTAGCAGCTTCCTCACCTGCTCTCTCAAATCTCTGAGCGACATCCGATCAGTCAATAAGAAAATGTATACATTAAATGAAAGCAGAACGTTTTCTGAGTCATAAGCCTCTGCTGAATGCTCCAAGAGTTCAGATACCAAGGATGACATGAAACGCTTCCTGTTACACAGGTTCAAACACATCAGGTCTTTTCACTACTGCGGAAATGAGGGAGATCGAGAGGCAGGAATCTTCACAGTGTCTCCTGACCCCTCCTGTCTCAGCCTCCAGTATTTATGCTGCAGTAGTTTGTGTCGGGGGGCTAGGGTCAGTTTGTTATATCTGGAGTACTTCTCCTGTCCTATTCAGTGTCCTGTGTGAATCTAAGTGTGCGTTCTCTAATTCTCTCCTTCTTTCTTTCTCTCTCTCGGAGGACCTGAGCCCTAGGACCATGCCCCAGGACTACCTGACATGATGACTCCTTGCTGTCCCCAGTCCACCTGACTGTGCTGCTGCTCCAGTTTCAACTGTTCTGCCTTACTATTATTCGACCATGCTGGTCATTTATGAACATTTGAACATCTTGGCCATGTTCTGTTATAATCTCCACCCGGCACAGCCAGAAGAGGACTGGCCACCCCACATATGCTCTCTCTAATTCTCTTTCTTTCTCTCTCTCGGAGGACCTGAGCCCTAGGACCGTGCCCCAGGACTACCTGACATGATGACTCCTTGCTGTACCCAGTCCACCTGACTGTGCTGCTGCTCCAGTTTCAACTGTTCTGCCTTATTATTATTTGACCATGCTGGTCATTTATGAACATTTGAACATCTTGGCCATGTTCTGTTATAATCTCCACCCGGCACACCCAGAACAGGACTGGCCACCCCACATAGCCTGGTTCCTCTCTAGGTTTCTTCCTAGGTTTTGGCCTTTCTAGGGAGTTTTTCCTAGCCACCGTGCTTCTACACCTGCATTGCTTGCTGTTTGGGGTTTTAGGCTGGGTTTCTGTACAGCACTTTGAGATATCAGCTGATGTACGAAGGGCTATATAAATAAATTTAATTTGATTTGATTCACTGAATGTATCACGGAGAAACAGAGAAACAGGTTTGTTTTGCGTCATGTCACTGGGAACAGACTTTTTAAATTTTGTACGGCCAGACAGGGACAATCCATATGTGATACTGAAAGTGCTGAGGTTTATATTTCCACTGCGACCAGGGAGTAATTTTTAGAGAACATAGCTGCTGAGGTTATCAAGAAACTGCATTTGTTTCCTAGTTTTCAAAGATTCTGCTATTTCACTGACAACACTCACCTTGTATCCTGTCACCTCAGACTCATTTCCCATTGCCTTGACATGCTCCCACTTTAAAAAGATCTTGGAGTTGGTCAAGTTCCACTCAATATTCCCTGGAGGTTGACTTGGTGCTGAAAGATATGCAATCATATAGCAACTCGAGTTAGTCACGTAACATTCCGTCAATAGCTGAAATAACTCCTAAATTACTTTCTCACTTTAACCATCCCCTTATCGCTGCTGTATGAAGGAAATCTCAACTAGAAGGGTACAAGGTTAGTGGCTGAATGATTGCCTCTAACTCTGATAAGCTCATAAACATGCTTCCTCTCCATGAGATGTCAAGACAAACAGCATCTTGTCACAGATTTTTGTAATTTTCGAAAAGAGGTCCCTGCTAATTCATGTTGTAGGTATATGATAATCAAATTCCATCCGTTAGTCTGCAGTCAACACACAGTCAAGACCATACACAGATGACTGTGTTTCGTCTCAGCAGTGCTGTTGATGTAGAGGATTCACAGAGGCTCTAAAGTCATTGAAGTCGTATTATATCCTGCTGCAAATTACCACAATTCCATTGATGTAAACCTCTGCGGGACATGCAGGCTTCATGAACGTGAAAGCGGACTTGTAAAGAGAGAAATGCTCAAATTGCATGTAACAGCTGTCCCATCTCAGAAAAAAACTCACGTGGTTTCTTGGTGGTTACATTGACTGCAGGGCTAGAAGGCCCTGCTCCAGCACTGTTCTGGGCCCTGACTGAGATCAGATACAACGTACTTCCCATGAGTCCAGAGAGAAGGGCCACAGTATCCGTGACCTTCACCATCTCAGCATCACTCTCCCGCACCCCCTCCTCCCAACAAAGCACCTGGAATCAAAGACATGAAGGTTATCCCAGACCTCCTGGCAGCATTAGAAACACTTCCAGCACTGTTGTTTGCTGATTTCATTCTGGACCTGATGAACATGGGCTGTGAGTGAACAATCAAGGTCAAATTAAAATCTCTCTGGGATCGTTCGGGACGCTAGCGTCCCACCTTGCCAACAGCCAGTGAAAGTGCAGGGCGACAAATTCAAAACAACAGAAATCTCATAATTAAAATTTCTCAATCATACAAGTATTTTATACAATTTTAAAGATACACTTCTCGTTAAATCCAACCACAGTGTCCGATTTCAAAAAGGCTTTTCGGCAAAATCAGAACATATCATTATGTTAGGTCAGCAACTCGTCACAGAAAGCATTCAGCCACTTTCCAACCAAAGAGAGGTGTCACAAAAAGCAGAAATATAGATCAAATTAATCACTAACCTTTGACGATCTTCATCAGATGACACTCCTAGGACTCAATTTTACACAATACATGTATATTTTGTTCGATCAAGTTCATATTTATATCCAAAAACCTCAGTTTACATTGGCGCCATGTTCAGAAATGCCTCCAAAACATCCAGAGAAATTGCAGAGAGCCACATCAAATAACAAAAATCCTCATCATAAACTTTGATGAAAGATACATGTTTTACATATAATTAAAGATAAACTTGTTCTTAATGCAACCACTGAGTCATACCTCATATCCAATGATCTTCCCACTGCTGGCTGTCTGGGGGATGGGTTCCCAGTACACCTCGATTTCAGAGGCTGATAGCGTCCGGGCCAACACTCTGGACGGAGCTATAGAGGGCTCTAAACATGAAAAGATGACACCAAGAATATTATCAAAAAATGGTAAACATTCAAGTCAAACTAACCCAAACTTTCCCTTTCATCAACAACTTGTCAAAGGAACTAACCTTCCTCTGCAGAATACACTATAACCACATGGCTAGATGGGCCTTCTCCTTCGTTGTTGTAGACTCCAACTTTCACCTCAAATTGGGAGAGGGGAGGGATGCTGTCGTTCCTGAAGGTGTATGTTGATGCATCAGGTGAAGGCAGCACAGTCTGTTTCCACGTGGTTGTACCAAGAGAACGAAAAGCCACAATATATCCAAATTCCTCTCCATTCTGTAGTTCCTCTGGTATCGGCTATGAGACAAAGACATTTTGACAGCATAAATTGTAGATTTTTTCCCCATTGGTTGTGAACTGAATATCAAATGACTATATGAACGGGAAAAGTCAAATTCTGAATAATCAAATTCCATAACATCAACAAGTTAATACATGCAAAATAAAGGAAACACCTGAGTTAATGAGGCACACAAAGTATATTGAAAGGTGCTTCCACACAGGTGTGGCTCCTGAGTTAATTAAGCAATTAAAACATCCCATCATGCTTAGTGTCATGCCCAGTTGCCCTTTATTTTGGCTACCATGGCTCGAAGAAGAGATCTCAGTGAAGAGTGTGTGTGTGTGTCTCAGTCACCATCTCTTTACCCAATTGAACAATTTATGGAAGATTCTGGAGCGGCGCCTGAGACACTGTTTTCCCACCGCCATCAACAAAACATCAAATGATGCAATTTCTCCAATATATACCAGACACTTGTAGAGTTAATGCAAAGGTGCTTCCTTTCCTTTATATCCAAAGCTATACACACTTCCTAAACCATTCTGCATGATAAGCCAAATCACTTTAAGTTATCCATAGAAACACCCATTCTGAGACATCATCCTAGATTTATGCACATACAATTTCCACCATCGCTGCATCTTGCATTTTGATTTACACACCAGGGGAGCCGTTTGGAGGAGGCAAATATCTAGGCAAGACAGCTCTTGTTTTAATTAAAACCCATTTAATTGAAGTCACATTGCCGTAGAGAATTCTGTCAAACCCCATTCATGTCAGAAGAGTGACTTGAAAACAGCCGTCAGAATGAAGACATATTCTAATAAATCTGATCAGCAAGCTTACCTCCCATTGGATAACCAGTTCTCCTCGGCTACCTCCTCCTCCACTCACATTACCCGGTGCTACTTCAGGAACTGGATGGACAGAAACAACAACAGTGTCTAATATAAGGGTGTGTATTCCTTCAGAGGGGGGAGTAAAGGCATATTTAAATCCTTACTACTCCAAAACCATACAGAAGCCTTGATATCACTATCATAGTGCCCCTAATCACAATACGGTTTCCTAAATTCACAAAGCAAAGGCTTGTTTAAAAAAAATCCAATTACATTTAGGTTGATAGTGACACAAGCGCCTGTGCATACTTGCCTATAAAGGTTACACACACACACACACACACACACACACACACACACACACACACGCACGCACGCACGCACGCACGCACGCACGCACACACACACACGCACGCACGCACGCACGCACACACACACACACACACACACACACACACACACACACACACACACACACACACACACACAGCTGTTGTTAATACAGTGTGTCACATCCATGTATTCTCCTCCCTTGTGGTTCAGTGAGCCAGTCGGACGCACTCTGATCACCAGCTCAAAATAGACACTTTTAAGTCATTGCCTGATGGCATGCGTGGGTATTTCACAGCATCTAAATGCTTAAAAGGTATGATGCATCCTGCTCGGTTGGTTCTAATCTAATGAGCAAAAGTATCAAAAGTGTCAATATCCACATGGCTGTGTCAGCCGTGTCATCTAAACACATGAACAAATTCTCACTTTCTTTGCCTATTAGGTAAATCATTAACACCTGTCTCGGTGTCTGTCGATTGGAACAAAGCTGATTCTGTCTTCATTACACATAATTAGCGACGAGAAAGTCACGATAAAAGTGACTGTGGGATCTACATGGTGAAATCTATCAGGGGAAGAACAGAACACTCAATACAAGTTACACTAATCAGACAGTTAGATTCACCACGAGAGGACAGAAAGGAATTAAAAAGTACCTGCTGCTTTCGTTCGAATTTGCTTGGATTGCATGCTGGGCTCTCCAATACCCACATTGTTGATAGCCACCACCCTGAATTCATAATCCACCCAGGGGTTTAAATCTATCACCGTTGCATGAAACATCTGTCCAGGCACAGAATCAGGAACTAGGATTAAAGAATTTAGAATTTAAATACATATTGATTCTCATCCATCAACAAATCACATTTCAGAAAGCATCCATGTTATCAAAGACTGTCTGTGATACAATTCAATCAATATAACTTATCCCAGAAGGCCCCTTAGATAACAATTGAGTAAAAAGAAAGCAATACTCCTGTTCACATCATCCCTGAAGCGGACTCTTCTCACAAAATTATCATAGTACAGAAACCACCAAATGATATATCTCTATGACAGAAACATTCTCTGAATATAATGTCCTGTAGAGAACACTTCCATAAACGCTGTAGTGTCTAAGCAAATGGATGGGCTGGTGTTGTAGCTACCTGTACTGACGGCCTGCCAGCCGATGGAGAAGGGGGTCCTGGCCTGGATGCTGTATGTGGTGACAGGGCTGTGGTTGTCTGGCCCAGACCCCCAGGAGAGCTGGGCACTGGAATCAGTGATCTCCCCCACCATGAGGCCCTCTGGGGCACCTGGTGGTCCTGACAGAACAGGGAGACAACCACTGTCAAAGAGCTCTATTGTGTCAGCCAAAAAATGGCAGGATTAAACCAGTTTCATGCAAGGCAGTCAAAAGAGAAAGACTTTTAATATTTCACCCAGCGGAGCTAAAGATCCTTCAATTGATGAGGGGAAATACAAAATGATTCAAAAGGGAAGGAGAAGTGGAAAATTAATGTATTGATTTAGAGATGATCCTGTAGTCATTATTTAACACTGAATGCATGTCACTGAGAATAGTTGGCTGAAGTAAAGAGAATGAATAGAGTGTGATAATGTCTGAGGTTTTCTAATTCCTCTTTAGATGATTGCTACAGCGTGTCAGAAATACAAAGTAGCATCACAGTGAGGAAGTGCGTGCGTACCTCTGACAATGAGGTCGGCTGCTGCTGAGACACTGTCCACCACGGTGTGAACCATGCACACATACTTCCCAGAATGCTTTAGCTGAATATTCCTGACCATCAGATCACCAGCTGATTCCTGATGACAATAGAACAGGACAAAGTGTAATTTCACAACAATACTAGTAATTACAAATGCAGTCATTCAATAACAATTGTTCATGTTGTGTACCAATAATCATTCTGCTAACGTTTCATCTCTCTGTACGCTATGGCAGTAGCAGGAAGAACTAGGCCAGGCTAGGTCTTCAGAGAGAGAAAAGAGCAGGTAGGAACACTGGAGTGACACTGGTTCTAACAGTCCTTGTGTTAAACAAACGACTTCCTGAACTTTAAGAGCTCTGCTAAATGATGCTGACAGTAAAAATGTCAGTGTTATACAGGCCATTTTAGCACAGGGTCTTTGTGTGCTCAGCAGACCCGAGGATACATCCTGTAATCAGATAGATATGTGCTCTGATTCAGAGGGGTTGGGTTAAATGTGGAAGAACGTTTTCAGTTGAATGCATTCAGCTGTACAACTGACTATGTATCCCCCTTTCCGTGTTCAATTCCTTGCTCACAGGAGTATTTTCTTATTTTGTATTTATTTAAATAGGCAAGTCAGTTAAGAACAGATTCTTAATTTCAATGACAGCCTAGGAACAGTGGGTTAACTGCCTTGTTCAGGGGCAGAATGACAGATGTTTACTTTGTCAGCTCGGGGACTTGATCTTGCAACCTTCCAGTTAGTAGTCCAACACTCTAACTACTAGTCCACCTACCGAGTACCATGTGGTCTACTCCTAAGATTATCTACAGGCTGGGAGTTTTCATCTCTCGCTACAAGTTTTACCTGGCCAGGCCTCCATGTTAAATGCCCTAGTCTTGTTTGACTTGTAGGTGTACTGTTAAAGTACACAGACTTGAGCAGAGATGCCTGTGTATAGTCTGTCTCCTGTACAGTACAGGTCAGAGTTTCCCGACCCTGGTCTTCCAGTACCCCCAACAGTACACATTTTTATTGTAACCCTGGACAAGCACACCTGATTCAACTTGTAATCATCAAGCCCTCAATGAGCTGAATGAGGTGTTTGTCCAGGGCTACAACAACGTTAATTGTTGGGGTACTGGAGGACCAGGGTTGGTGTACTGTTGGGGGTACTGGAGGACCAGGGTTGGTGTATTGTTGGGGGTACTTGAGGACCAAGGTTGGTGTATTTTTGTGGGTACTGGAGGACCAGGGTTGGTGTATTGTTGGGGGTACTGGAGGACCAGGGTTGGTGGACTGTTGGGGGTACTGGAGGACCAGGGTTGGTGTATTGTTTGGGGTACTGGAGGACCAGGGTCGGTGTATTGTTGGGGGTACTAGAGGACCAGGGTCAGTCTATTGTTGGCGGTACTGGAGGACCAGGGTCGGTGTATTGTTGGGGGTACTGGAGGACCAGGGTCGGTGTATTGTTGGGGGTACTAGAGGACCAGGGTCAGTGTATTGTTGGGGGTACTAGAGGACCAGGGTCAGTGTATTGTTGGGGGTACTGGAGGACCAGGGTCGGGAAACATTGATATACAGTGCCTTCGGAAAGTATTCATACCCCTTGACTTTTTTTCACACTTTGTTACGCTACAGCCTCATTCTAAAATGTATTAAATAAAACAATTTCCTCATCAATCGACACACAATACCCCATAATGATGAAGCGAAAATAGGTTCAGAATTTGTTGCAAATGTATTCAAAACAAAAAAAACAGTAATACCTTATTCACATAAGTATTTAGACCCTCAAAAATGAGCTCAGGTGCATCCTGTTTCCATTGATTATCCTGTTTCTACAACGATTGGAGTCCACCTGTGGTAAATTCAATTTATTGGACATGATTTGGAAAGGCACACACCTGTCTATATAAGGTCCCACAGTTGACAGTGCTTGTCAGAGCAAAAACCAAGCAATGAGGTCGAAGGAATTGTCCGTAGAGCTCAGAGATAGGATTGTGTCGAGGCACAGATCTGGGGAAGGGTACCAAAACATTTCTGCAGCATTGAAGGTCCCCAAGAACACAGTGGCCTCCATCATTCTGAAATGGAAGAAGTTTGGAACCAGCAAGACTCTTCCTAGAACTGTCCGCCTGGCCAGACTGTGCAATCGGGTGAAAAGGGCCTTGGTCAGGGAAGTGACCAAGAACCAAATGGTCACTCTGACAAAGCTCTAGAGTTCCTCTGTGGAGATGGGAGAACCTTCCAGATGAACAACCATCTCTGCCGCACTCCACCAATCAGGCCTTTATAGTAGAGTAGACAGACGGAAGCAACTCCTCAGTAAAAGGCGAATGACAGCTCACTTGAAGTTTGCCAAAAGCGCCTAAAGACTATCAGACCATGAAAAACAAGATTCTCTGGTCTGATGATTGATCTCTGGGGCCTGAATGTCAAGCGTCACATCTGGAGGAAATCTGGCACCATCCCTATGTTTTTCAGCAGCAGGGAAAACTAGTCAGGATCGAGGCAAAGATGAACGGAGCAATGTACAAAGAGATCCTTGATGAAAACCTGCTCCAGAGTGCTCAGTACCTCAGACTGGGGTGAAGGTTCACCTTCTAACAGGACAATGACCCTAAGCACACAGCCAAGATAACACAGGAGTGGCTTCGGGACAAGTCTCTGAATGTCCTTGACTGAATGTCCTTGAGCCAAAGCCCGGACTTGAACCCAATCGAACATCTCTGGAGAGACCTGATAATAGCCGTGCAGCAACGCTCCCTATCCAACCCGAAAGAGCTGAAGAGAATCCGCAGAGAGGAATGGGAGAAACTCCCCAAACAGGGGTGTGCCAAGCTTGTAGCGTCATACCCAAGAAGACTTGAGGCTGTAATGGCTGCCAAAGGTGCTTCAACAAAGAACTGAGCAAAGAGACTGAATACTTAGGTAAATGTCAGGTTGGATGGAGAGCGTCGCTGCACAGCTATTTTCAGGTCTCTCCAGAGATGTTAGATTGGGTTCAAGTCCGGGCTGTAATATTCCTATAAGCAAAAAAATTACAAATTTGTACATTTTTGCTTTGTCATTATTGCGTGTAGATTGATATGGGGGAAGAAAATATTTTAATCATTTTTTGAATTACGGCTGTAACGTGTCAAAATGTGGAACAATTCAAGGAGTCTGAATACTTTCTGAAGGCAGTGTAGGTACACACCCCTCCTATCATCTCAAAGTGGTCCTGTTTGTTAAAATCAATGAGTTTGCCGTTGAAGAACCACTTAAATGTGGGATCCAGGGAGGAGTCTCGGGACACTTCACATGGCAACACGATGCTCTGTCCCACAGTGGCATCCACACTCAGTGGTGGAACCGTTATCTTGGTTGGCTCTGTTTGACAACACAGAAAAACAAACACGGGATCATGTGTTACTGGAGCCATGCTACAATATTTGAATATAGGCCTGCTGCTGGAAAAATGTCCTGATCATGTTGACAAGATGTTTTAAATTAAATGCTTATTCCTTTCAATCCAATTAAGATGTTTGTAGATGTTTTTTGTTGTTGTATTGATATAGCCTTGAGGCTGAATAATTTATCATAATGCAATGATGGTGTCAAATGAATACTCCATGTACAACCATCAGTTATTAAAACAGCCAAATCAACAAATTTAAACAACAGATCTTTTTTTTTAAATCAACATGAAATATCTGACTTGGGTGGAATATAACATCTCTCTCCTCACTACTCTAGATGCCAGGGATTTTCTCCCCTCTGCTGTGTGACCAATAACTCACAGCTGACAAAACCAAGGATGATGAGTTATGTTTCTGTCAAACCAGAAGGAACATAAAACAACTATATATTTCATTATCAATTTCATGCTTGGCTTAGTATTTCCCCCTCTAAACACAGGTTTAAACCATCTGCTTAAAAGGTAGTGAAATCCGTGTCCGGAAAAGTACCTTTCACCACCAGAGTACCAGTACTGCTTGATGTCCCAAAGGGGTTCCTGGCCACACAGGTGTACCTCCCTCCATCTGATTTGCTGATGTTGGTGATACGGAGAGTTCCATCCTCCATAATAGTCCGTCTGACAAAAATGAAGGAACAGACAACTGTTGTTATCAGGATCAATAATGATTTGATAGCACTGACTGGGTTATATAGGGATTCTAAATGATGATAAGCATTCAAGTACATCAACACTTGTGGCTTCATCTCGATTATAAACTGGGTGGTACGAGACCCTGAATGCTGATTGGCTGAAAGCTGTGGTATATCAGACCCTAGACCATGGTTATGACAAAACATTTATTTTTACTGCTCTAATTACATTGGTAACTAGTTTATAATAGCAATAAGGCACCCCAGGGGTTTGTGATATATGGCCAATATACAAGCGGTGCGTCGTGCCTATGAACAGTCATTAGCCGTGTTATATTGGCCATATACCACATCCCCTCAGGCCTTATTGCTTAAATAGCCTACATCCATGTTTTAGTTTGAAAGACAAGTATTTCATGAATTTAAAACTGAATTGTCTAGAAGACTGAATTCTCTACAAGCACATTTGCACATTTCAGAACAGAGCAATTATCTTAGTTGAAGCAGAACAGATTTGCTGTTGGGTCGACATGCTATTGAAAGCACAAAAGATTAAATGTGCATTTTAATAGAATACACAGTGGGACGCTAAGGCCAATGAGGATAGGGGAAGGAGAAGAGAGCAGAACAACAGTGAGAGATGATTCACTCCGAATTGGAATCTTTACCTGCGGCCTTGTAATTATACAACATGTGTGAGATCCTATCGACACACTAAAAGCCATTTCCAAAAGGTAATGAAAGCAGATATGACTAAAGAGCCATCTCACTTGTAGCTGGCTGTCTGGACACAGTGAGATACCGAGGAAACTCGAGCAACAATGTTGAAAAAGGCACATTACTCAAATACTAATCAGGGACGATTGTAGACTACATACAGTTGAAGTCGGAAAGTATACTCATAAAGTATACTGTATACTCATCCAGACTTGTAAAATACGGTACAGTTCTGAGGTGCAAAGCAACAGTCAAAGGTACAGTTGAAGTTTACATACACCTTAGCCAAATACATTTAAACTCAGTTTTCTCAATTCCTGACATTTAATCCTAGTAAACATTCAATGTCTTAGGTCATTTTATTTTAAGAACATGAAATGTCAGAATAACAATAGAGAGAATGATTTATTTCAGCTTTTATTTCTTTCATCACATTCCCAGTGGGCCAGAAGCGTACATACACTCAATTAGTATTTGGTAGCGTTGCCTTTAAATTGTTTAACTTGGGTCAAACGTTTCAGGTAGCCTTCCACAAGCTTCCCACAATAAGTTGGGTGAATTTTGGCCCATTCCTCCTGACAGAGCTGGTGTAACGGAGTCAGGTTTGTACGCCTCCTTGCACGCAAATGCTTTTTCAGTTCTGCCCACATATTTTCTACAGGATTGAGGTCAGGGCTTTGTGATGGCCACTCCAATACCTTGACTGTTGTCGTCCTTAAGCCATTTTGCCACAACTTTGGAAGTATGCTTTGGGTCATTGTCCATTTGGAAGACCCATTTGCAACCATGTTTTAACTTCCTGACTGATATCTTGAGATGTTGCTTCAATATATCCACATCATTTTCCTCCCTCATGATGCCATTTTTTATATGAAGTGCACTAGTCCCTCCTGCAGAAAAGCACCTCCACAACATGATGCTGCCACCCCCGTGCTTCACGGTTGGGATGGTGTTCTTCGGCTTGCAAGCCTTCCCATTTTTCCTCCAAACATAACGGTGGTCATTATGGCCATACAGTTCTATTTTGCAGTTGCAATCCTTAGACTGGCTTTTTATGGTGGTTTTGGAGCAGTGGCTTCTTCCTTGCTGAGCGACCTTTCAGGTTATGTCGATATAGGACTCGTTTTACTGTGGATATAGATACTTTTGTACCTGTTTCCTCCAGCATTTTCACAAGGTCCTTTGCTGTTGTTCTGCAATTGATTTGCACTTTTCGCACCAAAGTATGTTCATCTCATCTCTTCCTTCCTGAGCAGTATGACGGCTGCGTGGTCCCATGGTGTTTATACTTGCGTACTATTGTTTGTACAGATGAACGTGCTACCTTCAGGCATGAACCAGACTTGTGGAGGGCTGATTTCTTTTGATTTTCCCATGATGTCAAGCAAAGAGGCACTGAATTTAAAGTAAGGCCTTGAAATATCATCCACAGGTACACTCCAATTGACTCAAATTATGTCAATTAGCCTATCAGAAGCTTCTAAAGCCACAACATAATTTTCTGGAATTTTCCAAGCTGTTTAAAGGCACAGTTAACTTAGTGTATGTAAACTTCTGACCCACTGGAATTGTAATACAGTTCATTATAAGTGAAATAATCTGTCTGTAAACAATTTTTGGAAAAACGACTTGTGTCATGCACAAATGAGATGTCCTAACCGACTTGCCAAAACTATAGTTTGTTAACAAGACATTTGTGGAGTGGTTGAAAAACAAGTTCTAATGAGTCCAGCCTAAGTGTATGTAAACTTCAGACTTCAATTGTTTATTTGCAACATTTTCCCCATTGTTTGTATAACTTCCACATCACAATCTAGATTTCAAAGTGGTTTACTTTATACAACGTAACAAAAGTAACCTCCTAACAATGAAGTTGTTTTCATTCATTGTTTGCCAAATTCCACAAACATTGGGTTTTTAATGCTTGTACTTTATTTTGAAATATAACAAAATCTAACAAATGTAAACATGCATAAACAATGCTGTGAACTCCTAGCTATCGTGACACTCTGTTCCAGCAAATCAAAAACAAAAGCTGTGAACAGCAAGCTCAGAAATCAAACAATTTCACTGCAGCTCTTAAAAATATGAATTCACTCAGGCTGAGCTGAGACCATGCCTGACATAGGGTGCTTTGGGCAGATTTATTGAAAAAAAGATCAAATATTGAGTGATGGAGGCGTGCTGAAAACATGGCCTGAGGGGCAATGAGCTGCAAAACAAATAAAACGTAAAGAACTATCTGCTTTAAGAAAGAAACGCTGTTCAATGCTGTGCATTTTCTATTCTCGTCCAGACACACAGCCTGCATATTCACTTCTTTCTCTTTTTCCACATGACTGCCAAAGGAATATGATAACTAATCAATCGCTCTGCTCACATGTTGAGGCACGTCCACCGAGTTACGGAAAGACGATGGAAATGTTGCAGCACATATCGATTCAGGCCACAGCCTAAAAGCAGCAGTACCTCCAAGGCTCCTGTTCACCCTCCATCTGACTCAACCACACTACCCCAATTAAAGATGCAGAATTACAGGGAGTGTGGGAGGAGTACACTAAACATTGTACTGCTGGTGAGCTCCCTCTCTCTAATTTAAGGGGCTTCATTGGCATACGAAACATATGTTTCCATTACCAAAGCAAGTGAAATAGATAATGATAAGGAATAAGGAATAAGATAAGGAATACCTAGGATAGGATAAGTAATCCCTCTCACCCCCCCCCCCCTTTAAGATTTAGATGCACTATTGTAAAGTGACTGTTCCACTCGATGTCATAAGTCGCTCTGGATAAGAATGTCTGCTAAATGACTTAAATGTAAATGTAAATGAACAAAAGTGAAATAAACAATACAATATTAACAGTAAACATTACACAAAAGTTCCAAAAGAAAAGACATTTCAAATGTTGTAATGATGTGCAAATAGTTCAAGTACAAAATGGAACATAAATATAGGTTGTATTTACAAATGGTGTTTGTTCTTCAAGGGTTGCCCTTTTCTTGTGGCAACAGGTCACAAATATTTATGCTGTGATTGCAAAAAAATTCCCCAATAGATATGTGAGTTTATCAAAATTGGATTTGTTTTCAAATTCTTTGTGGGTCTGTGTAATCCGAGGGAAATATGGGTCTCTAATATGGTCACACATTTGGCAGGAGTTTAGGAAGTACAGCTCAGTTTCCACCTAATTTTGTGGGCAGTGTGCACATAGCCTCTTCTATTGAGAGCCAGGTCTGCTGCTCACTGAATCTGTACATAGTCAAACACTTTCTTAATTTTGGATCAGTCATGGTGGTCAGGTATTCTGCCACTGTGTACTCTCTGTTTAGGGCTAAATAGCATTCTAGTTTGCTCTGTATTTTTGTAAATTCTTTCCAATGTGTCAAGTAATTCTTTTTTTGTTTTCTCAAGATTTGGTTGGGTCTAATTGTGTTGCTGTCCTGGGGCTCTGTGGGGTCTGTTTGTGTTTGTGAACAGAGCCCCAGGACCAGCTTGCTTAGGGGGCTCTTCTCCAGGTTCATTTCACTGTAGGTGATGGCTTTGTTATGGAAGATTTGGGAATCACTTATTTTTTGGTAGTTGTAAAATGTAACGGCTCTTTTCTGGATTTTGATAATTAACGGGTATCTGCCTAATTCTGCTCTGCATGCATTATTTGGTGTTTTACGATGTACACAGAGGATATTTTCTGCATGCAGAGTCTGATCTTTATTTAGGTCACAACAATAGACAAACAAAGTCTGCTTAAACTAATAACACACACATTTTACGTTTTCATGTCTTTATTGAACACACCATGTAAACATTCACAGTGCAGGGTGGAAAAAATATGTGAAACCTTGGATTTAATAACCTCAACCAAACGTTTTCTGTAGTTGCAAATCAGACCTGCACAATGGCCAGGAGGAATTTTGGACCATTCCTCTTTACAAAACTGTTTCTGTTCGGCAATATTCTTGGGATGTCTGGTGTGAACTGTTCTCTTGACGTCATGCCACAGCATCTCAATTGGGTCGAGGTCTGGACTCTGACTGGGCCACTCCAGAAGGCCATTCTGTTGTTGATTTACTTCTGTGTTTTGGGTCATTGTCCTGTTGCATCACCCAACTTATGTTCAATTGGCAGACAGATAGCCTAACATTCTCCTGCAAAATGGCTTGATACACTTGGGAATTCATTTTTCCGTCGATGATAGCAAGCTGTCCAGGCCCCGAGGCAGCAAAGCAGCCCCAAACCATGATGCTCCCTCCACCATACTTTACTGTTGGGATGAGGTTTTGATGTTGGTGTGATGTGCCTTTTCTCCACACATAGTGTTGTATGTTCCTTCCAAACAACTCTACTGTAGTTTCATCTGTCCATAGAATATTTTGCCAGTAGTGCTGTGGAACATCCAGGTGTATTGTTTCAAACTTTAGACGTGTAGCAAAGTTTTTTGGGGACTGCAGTAGCAACAGTGCTGAACTTCCTCCATTTATAGACAATTTGTCTTATCGTGGACTGATGAACATCAAGGGTTTTAGAGAAACTTTTATAACCATTTCCAGCTTAATGCAAGTCAACAATTGTTAATCTTAGGTCTTCTGAGATGTCTTTTGTTCGAGGCATGGTTCACAACAGGAAATGCTTCTTGTGAATAGCAAACTCAAATTTTGTGAGTGTTTTTATAGGGCAAGGTAGCGCTAACCGACATCTCCAATCTCGTTTCATTAATTGGACTCCAGGTTAGCTGACTCCTGACTCCAATTAGCTTTTGGAGAAGTCATTAGCCTATGGGTTCACATACTTTCACACTGTCAATGTTTAAATGATGTATTCAGTATAGACAAGAAAAATACAATACTTTGTGTGTTATTAGTTTTAAGCACACTATGTTTGTCTATTGTTGTGACTTAGATGAAGATCAGATCAAATTTGATGACCAATTAATGCAGAAATCCAGGTAATTCCAAAGGGTTCACATAGTTTGTTCTTGCACTCTCTCTCTCTCACACACACACACACACACACACACACACACACACACACACACACACACACACACACACACACACACACACACACACACACACACACACACACACACACACACACACACACACACACACACACACACACACACACACACACACACACACACACACACACACACACACACACAGAGGGTGGGCGGTGGTATCCTGGATATGTTATTCTCCAGCTCTTGGTCCACAGCCTGCTTTTGGCAGAGTCTTTCTCTCAGAGGACTGCAGTACAGTCATTTACTATAGTTTAGTGTAGCTGCAGCTGGGTTATGCAGCAGTTCCACTGTCCCCACAGACCTTCTGTGCTAAGACTAGCACCTCAAGTGAACTTGTCAGCTGTGAAGCTGTGAGGCTGTGAGGCTGTGAGGCTTGCATGAGAGGTTACAAGGTATCATTTATAGCCATGGCTGAATACAAGCTTGAAAGACCAAGGTCATCATAATGAACATGAAAGTCCCTACCATAACTGTGAAGGTGTTGTATAGAACATCCCTGAATACAGAGATATACAGGCTTCTAGCAAGGTTCTGGACATCTCTATTGAACTACAGGCAAAAGAGAGAATGTTAGCAAAAAGCACCCACACCACGTCACCGTCCCCTTGATTAGAGGCACAAACAGTGTTGAGCCCGAGAGACTAGCAAGTTCCCAGGAGAATGGCCCTTATACACGAGCCATCAATGGCATGAGCAGCGATTGGTACTGTTATTGGGTCATTCAACCAATTCGGTGCCTTTTGAGAAAAATACTATAGTTAGTGCCTATTAAGTGCCAAATAAAGTAACAGGGTTGACGATTTCATCCAAAATCAGCCATAAATTCCCCTGTGACAAGGGGAATGGAAGCTTGTTGTGTGCAACAGGGAGATGCAATTGAATGCAAGCTTCACAAAAAATGCAATTGTAAAACATTTCTAGCCTGTCTATCTATGGGTAACAGGGTTGATGTGTTATTCTAGCCTGTCTATCTATGGGTAACAGGGTTGATGTGTTATTCTAGCCTGTCTATCTATGGGTAACAGGGTTGATGTGTTATTCTAGCCTGTCTATCTATGGGTAACAGGGTTGATGTGTTATTCTAGCCTGTCTATCTATGGGTAACAGGGTTGATGTGTTATTCTAGCCTGTCTATCTATGGGTAACAGGGTTGATGTGTTATTCTAGCCTGTCTATCTATAGGTAACAGGGTTGATGTGTTATTCTAGCCTGTCTATCTATGGGTAACAGGGTTGATGTGTTATTCTAGCCTGTCTATCTATAGGTAACAGGGTTGATGTGTTATTCTAGCCTGTCTATCTATAGGTAACAGGGTTGATGTTGTGTTATGCTCGACACGCTCAGTTTTACACCACAAAACACCAGAAAATGGCAAACAAAATTGTAGAACCAGCTCACCTGCATTTACTCAATGATTGTGCAATGTTTCTAAAACCAACCAATTTTAAATAAAAAAAGGAATATTTTAAACATATTAAAACGAGAGTTCAGTTCACGTAACAGGGTTGACCTTAAAATGAGGGACAGACCTAAACAAATCACTATTTCTTTCATGTGATTCATCTTCAGAAATGACTTTTTAGCTAGGGCTTTACAGTGATGGTGAACCTTGGATACATTCTGGAATGAAGTCTTCCTAGAAGTGACACGTTTGACAGAGCTTTAGAAAGCCTTAATTCATATTAACATTTAGATGTATTCATTTCTCCATGTCGTCTGTACTGAAGGGAGATTCAGTTAACATAACAGGCTTTTAAAATTCAATATTAGTGCACAATTTCTGCCTAAAATACAAAAAGGCACTTATTTCATGGAACGACCCTATTGCGACAGTACCTCCTGCTGTCCTTCAGAAACTCTCCCCCTCTCCGCCAGGAGATGGAGGCCCTTGGGGACGCATGGGGACGGCACTCCATTATCACCTCCCCCCCTCTCTGGATCAGCATGGACTTCTTCACAAGACTCTTGGAGAAGTCAGGTGCAGAGGCTGCATGTGGAACAGAACAAACCCTGTTGAAACCATTCTGTTCTCTTTGATGAGGCAGTGGCACAGCAGCTAGCTACCGTATGTATGCATTAGCCAAACTGTCAAACGCATCATAGTCAATTATAAAAATGTAATTTCATGAAAAACCACTGGCTGACTTTCTTTATCAAGTAATTATGTAAATGTGGCTAAAAACCATGGCTCAGCTGATATTCACTTTCTGTTAATTTCTACTGACAGCGTTAGTACATGTCTTAACCTTGCTGTGTCTCTCGCTTCAGTTTTTTTTAAATAAGACAAAAAAAATACTACAGACTAGAGTCATCTAGATATACTTACCTACAACCTTGAGTTCAGCGCTGGCATAGATGACTCCATGTTCGTTCTCTGCCAGGCACTGGTACATCCCAGAGTCCAACAGGTTGATCCTGGATATGGCCAATCGTCCACCTTCTAAAAGTATCCTGTCCTGGTAACAAGAGAGATACACCCTCAATAACACATCTCAGTATAGGATGTGAAATGTGTGATAAAACTCCAATTATAAACTGAGTGGTTCAAGCCCTGAATGCTGATTGGCTAACAGCCGTGGCATATCACGGTATGACAAAACATGTATTTTTACTGCTAAGATTACGTTGGTAGCCCGTTTATAATAGCAATACGGCAATTCGGGGGTTTGTGATATATCGCCAATATACCACAGCTAAGGGATGTGTCCAGGCACCATATACAATACCTCCTCGGGCCTTGTTGCTTAAATATACAGTACCAGTCAAAAGTTTGGACACCTACTCACTCAAGGGTTTTTCTTTATTTTTACCATTTTCTAGATTGTAGAATAATAGTGAAGACATCAAAACTATGAAATGACACATATGGAATCATGTAGTAAGCAAAAAAGTGTTAAAGATTCTTCAAAGTAGCCACCCTTTGCCTTGATGACAGCTTTGCACACTCTTGGCATTCTCTCAACCAGCTTCACCTGGAATGCTTTTCCAAAAGTCTTGAAGGAGTTCCACACATATGCTGAGAACTTGTTGGCTGCTTTTCCTTCACTCTGCGGTCCAACTCATCCCAAACAATCTAAATTGGGTAGAGGTCAGGTGATTGTGGTGGCCAGGGCCCAGACTCACAAAAAAATTATTACGCAAAAACTTAAGCTGCTTAAGAAACAAAATTCATAAGTTCATAAGATAATTCGTAAGTGCAATAAGATAATTCGTAAGTGCAATTCCTGAACAATTTCTTAAGATTTAATGATTTTCTTACAAACTCCTCCAATATCTTCCTACGTATCATCTTAAGATATTTGTTGCTAGGCAACTGATTTAGCTAGCTAGCTAGCTAGCAATGGCAATCACATTAGCAAATTTCCAACTGAGATTACTATTCTAAAACATGTTCTTGGGTTTTAAATAATAAATACTGACAATTTCAGATGAAGTTTGTGTGAATTAAACATGTTCAATTGCTTTCATGAGATTTTTCTCTCACTGTCCTGAGTTTAAGACAAGGGTTTAGCCATCTTGGAATTGAAAGAACATTTCCAATAACTTCATTTTCAAGAATCTAACTTCTTCTTAAATTTTGCTTAAGGAGAAACATAAGAAATAGCGCAAGATAATTTCCAATAACCTTTTGGAGGAATAGCAACTTGGCTTAACTTTCTCCTTAAGTTTATAGTTTAGACCTTTCTTCTTAACTGCCATTTTTTCCTTAAGAAGGTTTGTGAATCTGGCCCCAGGTAAATGATGCGGCACTCCATCACTCTCCTTCTTGGTCAAATAGCCCGTACACAGCCTGGAGGTGTGTTTTGGGACAATGTCCTGTTGAAAAACAAATGATAGTCCCACTAAGCGCACACATGGAACACAGGGAACCACACATGCAGAGATCATACGTTCTCCTACTCCGCATCTCACAAAGACACAGCGGTTGGAACAAAAATCTCAAATTTGGACTCAGACCAAAGGACAGATTTACACCCGGTCTAATGTCCATTGCTCGTGTTTCTTGGCTCAAGCAAGTCTCTTCTTATTATTGGTGTCCTTTAGTAGTGGTTTCTTTGCAGAAATTCAACCATGAAGGCCTGAGTCATGCAGTCTTCTCTGAACAGTTGATGATGAGATGTGTCTGTTACATGAACTCCATTAAGCATTTATTTGTGCTGCAAGTTCTGAGGCTGTTGACTCCAATTAACTTATCCTCTGCAGCAGAGGTAACTCTGGGTCTACCTTTCCTGTGGCAGTTATCATGAGAGCCAGTTTCATCATAGCACTTGAAAGTTCAACCTCAGGAGGCTGAAGAAATTTGGCTTGTCACCAAAACACTAACAAACTTCTACAGATGCACAATCGAGAGCATCCTGTCGGGCTGTATCACCGCCTGATACGGCAACTGCTCCGCCCACAACCGTAAGGCTCTCCAGAGGGTAGTGAGGTCTGCACAACGCATCACCGGGGGCATTCTACCTGCGCTCCAGGACACCTACACCACCCGATGTCACAGGAAGGCCATAAAGATCATCAAGGACAACAACCACCCGAGCCACTGCCTGTTCACCCCGCTATCATCCAGAAGGCGAGGTCATTACAGGTGCATCAAAGTTGGGACCGAGAGACTGAAAAACATCTTCTATCTCAAGGCCATCAGACTGTTAAACAGCCACCACTAACATTGAGTGGCTGTTCCCAACACACTGACTCAACTCCAGCCACTTTAATAATGGGAATTGATGGGAAATGATGTAAAATATATCACTAGCCACTTTAAACAATGCTACCTAATATAATGTTTACATACCCTACATTATTCATCTCATATGTATACATATATACTGTACTCTATATCATCTACTGCATCCTTATGTAATACATGTATCACTAGCCACTTTAACTATGCCACTTTGTTTACATACTCATCTCATATTTATATACTGCACTCAATACCATCTACTGTATCTTGCCTATGCCGCTCTGTACCATCACTCATTCATATATCTTTATGTACATATTCTTGATCCCCTTACACTTGTGTCTATAAGGTAGGAGATTTGGAATTGTTAGTTAGATTACTTGTTGGTTATTACTGCATTGTCGGAAGTAGAAGCACAAGCATTTCGCTACACTCGCATTAACATCTGCTAACCATGTGTATGTGACAAATACAATTTGATTTGATTTGATTTTGTTGACAAGTTCCTTAAAGTATTGATGGACTGTCATTTCGCTTTGCTTATTTAAGCTTTTATCAAATAGGGCTCTCTTCTGTATACCACCCCTAACTTGTTACAACACAACTGATTGGCTCAAACGCATTAAGAAGAAAATAAATTACACAAATGAACTAGAAACACCTGTTAATTGAAATGCATTCCAGGTGACTACCTCATGAAGCTGGTTGAGAGAATGCCAAGAGTGCACAAAGCTGTCATCAAGGCAAAGGGTGGCTACTTTGAAGAATCTCCCAACTCAAATCTGTTTTGATTTGTTTAACACTTTTTTGGTTACTACATCATGTCTTCACTATTACTCTACAATGCAGAAAATAGTAGAAATAAATAAAAACCCTTGAATGAGTATAAGGGCCCAAACGTTTGAGTTTGACTGGTACTGCACACTGCGTATAGAAAACATTAACATAGAATGACCAGGTAAATCCAGGTGAAAGCTATGATCCTCTATCGATGTCACGTGTTAAATCTACTTCAATCAGTGTAGATGAAAGTGTGGAGACAGGTTAAAGAAGGATTTATAAGCAATTGTGAAAATGTAGACATGGATTGTGTATGTGTGCCTTTCAGAGGGTGAATGGGCAAGACAAAATATTTAAGTGCCTTTGAACGGAGTATGGTAGCAGGTGCCAGGCGCAGCGGTTTGTGTTAATAACTACAAGGCTGCTGGGTTTTTCACTCTCAAAAGTTTCCTGTGTGTATCAGTTTTATATGCCCTGTAATATCTCTGATGATTGTAATATCTCTGATGATTGTGTGTGACCTTTGCAGCAAACTTTGATGGGTAGAATTCTGAAATAAAAATTGGCTTAATGTTTGATCTCATGTCTTTGATCTGAGATGAAAAGGGGTCTTAAGATGGTTAGACTAGTTCTTAATGGGATTGCACAATTACACATTCAAATTCTAAAGTCATTCTCACCTCCAACACCAGGGGCTCCCCGTTCTTCAGCCATCTGTACACGGGTTTAGGCTTACCGCTCGCCCTACACTCCCACTGAAGATTAGCCTCGATAGCCATATGAGCATCTTTTAACGTCTGGACCCAGTGCAGATGTTCAACATCTGTAGAATAAATATCACAATTTAGTTTCAAAATGTCAGCATCTATATTGACAGTTCTAATGCAAAACTGGTCTTTATTGGCCTAAATAATTCAATAATTAATGGCACAAAGAATAGCTGTATGATAGAGCTGAAAGCTGTCCTAAGCTTGGGATGCAATTTGAATTTTTCTCTAAGGACCAACTGGGTTGTGGCAGTGTTCAAGTTGGCAAGACAACGACTTAGCCACTTCAGAATGACTAAACATAAAGGTTAATTGGTACACATTAATTCCAGATTATCCTGTCTTTATAATGCCCTTTCATAGAGTGAGCAAAAGGTTTTCCAGGCCTGACTTATGACCAAAATGTATCCATAATTTATGGACCAGATATTTTAATTAGACTTGATTAGCTAAACATTGACAAAGGACAGATAAAATCATTAGCATTCAAACAATGTGTTAGTTATTATTAGTTATATTTCATGTTAAGAATTTAAAGTTGAAAACAACTTATTGCTTTTAATCAATTTATTATTATATTAAGAAGCAGCAACAAGGATGGGAAATAAAGTTAAAGGTCCCGAAAAATAATTCTGAATCCCATGTAAAATAGACTTTTGAGTGACTAAAATATCCCCCATAGTATTTGTTTTGTTTAGAAATGAGCAATATTTGAGATTAATTTTTTCTCTCTCATGGCTAACTACCAGGAAGTTGGAAAGACAGGCTGAGTGGCCAGTGAGCTTAAATTCATGATTTCTCCTTGAACGACAGCTCTTTGAAACGCCTATGTCAAGCAACTTGGATGCAGTGTTACAGCAAAATAATCTCAAGCTAATTTGGTGATACACAAAGCAAGTCAAACAACATCGAAATTGCATCAATGATGTCAAAAATGTTTTATACATCTCCCTTTTGTCTCTTTTGATGTGGTTTACGGCTGATGGATGTGTTGACTTGAAAACTGCGTCGGAGTTTTGAACTACCCTCCCCCCAATTGTTTCATGCTGGCTGAAGACCTAGCTAGCCAGTAACTAGCTAACACCAGACACAGACGAAAGGGGACACATCTTTGTCATAGATAAATAGGGTAAACATTTTAATTAGATTTGACACCCTATGGACAAATTTTGACATCAGTAGAGTAGCTATCTAGCTATATATAACCACGCTCCTCTGCAAACACGCCTTCTCCGTTGGTTACAAGGCGGTACTTATTTAAATTAGGTACGAGAATATCATCTCACCACTGCTGTATTAAAATGAGAGGGTTAAGGTGATGTTACCATATCCCCTTAATAATCCCGCCTCCTGAATCTAAGTGTTTGACAGGGGGGTGGGTTCCAGTGACTTTATGATCACTTTATCAATGTAGAAGCAAAAGTTATTTTTCATACTTTGATCTGGTTTCATCCAATTTCATGAAAAACATGATTTGGACTGTTCATAACCTTCTGTACAGTTCAATTCATTATCACATATCACAAAAGCAACATACAATTGTTAATTTATATACATTGTGAGCGATCATACTCTGGAATATGAGTTGCCCCTTGGCAATGTTTTTTCCTCTGGAGTTCTCTGCAACACACTCATATGCACCAGCATCCTCCGGTCTGAAATATGGTATTTCCAGGACCCCATTGGAATGGTTGATTTTCATCTTGCCAGGGAGGGGATTCCCATCTGTTCTCCTCCATGTGATGGCAGGCACTGGGCTGGAGAGGTCAGGTAGTAAAGGTCACCACAGCCACATGCTTGATACTGACACTTAGTATTAAGACATTACCTGCCAGACATAGATACAGTGCCTAGTGAAAGTCTACACACTACTTGCAGTCTTCACATTTTGCTGCTTTAGAGTCAAATCTAAAAAGGGATTACATTAGATGTTTTCCCTAAATATCTATACAACCTACTCTACATTTTTAAAGTGAAAGGAAGATAGAACATTTTCCAAATTAATAATAATTTAAAACATTTAAATGTCTTGATTTCTTCACACCCCAGAGTTAATACTTGGTGGAGGCACCTTTGGCAGCTGTGAATCATTTGAAATAATATTCTACTTTCACAACTCTTAGGGGAATATACTACATGTCCATGTTTTTGTAAAAATGGCTCATGTTCAGTACATTTGGTTGGGAATCATTGATAGGCAGCAATATTCAAATTGTGTCTCTGATTTTCAAGCAGATTTGACTCAGAGACTAGACCACTCAGAAACACTCAACACCTGATCCTCCCTGTCACCAGCAGGGACTGGGGAGTATGTTAGGATCAAAATAAATATGCTAGCAGCAAAGCATTGGTACAACTGTTGAGGAAAACCTGCCACAGTCTGTTGAAAACCTAACCCTTGGATAGAGTTGTATTTTTCTGTGGGACAATTACACAAATTGTAATGCCAAAAACACACCAGAATGGCTTTCTAAGAGGTGTTGAGTGTTCCTGAATGGTCCAGTCACTGTCCTGACTTATATCTGCTTAAGAAATCACTGACACCTTTCAAATATTGCTGTCCATCAATGATCCAACCAAATTGACTGAGCTTGAGCAATTGTGACAAGAACAATGAATAAGTTGTGCCAGGTTGGTAATCTTATTCAAAATTATTCACAGCTGTAATGGCTGCCAAAGGTGTTTCCACCAAGTATTAAGTCCGGGGTGTGAAGAAATGCGCAATCAAGACATCCTCATTTTGTATTTCTTAGCAATGTCTAAATGTTTCTCTAATTTTTTATTCACTTTGAAGATGTGGAGCAGGTTGTGTAGATCAATAGGGAAAACAATACATTTTTAGATGTAATTGTAAGGCAGAAAAATGTGACGACTGTGCAAGGGGTGTGTATACTTTCACTAACAACAGTATCTAACAGTGGTGTGTGCCATGGGATATGTGTGCCATCTCTGCAGTATCTAACAGTGGTGTTTGCCATGGGATATGTGTGCCATCTCTGCAGTATCTAACAGTGGTGTGTGCCATGGGATATGTGTGCCATCTCTGCAGTATCTAACAGTGGTGTGTGCCATGGGATATGTGTGCCATCTCTGCAGTATCTAACAGTGGTGTGTGCCATGGGATATGCCATCTCTGCAGTATCTTAGTGTTGTGTGCCATATATGTGTGCCATCTCTGCAGTATCTAACAGTGGTGTGTGCCATGGGATATGTGTGCCATCTCTGCAGTATCTAACAGTGGTGTGTGCCATGGGATATGTGTGCCATCTCTGCAGTATCTAACAGTGGTGTGTGCCATGGGATATGTGTGCCATCTCTGCAGTATCTAACAGTGGTGTGTGCCATGGGATATGGATATGTGGTGCCATCTCTGCAGTATCTAACAGTGGTGTGTGCCATGGGATATGTGTGCCATCTCTGCAGTATCTAATAGTGGTGTGTGCCATCCATCTCTGCAGTATCTAACAGTGGTGTGTGCCATGGGATATGTGTGCCATCTCTGCAGTATCTAATAGTGGTGTGTGCCATGGGATATGTGTGCCATCTCTGCAGGTGGTGTGTGCCATATATGTGTGCCATCTCTGCAGTATCTAATAGTGGTGTGTGCCATCTCTGGGATATGTGTGCCATCTCTGCAGTATCTAACAGTGGTGTGTGCCATGGGATATGTGTGCCATCTCTGCAGTGCAGTATCTAATCTAGTGGTGTGTGCCATGGGATATGTGTGCCATCTCTGCAGTATCTAACAGTGGTGTGTGCCATGGGATATGTGTGCCATCTCTGCAGTATCTAACAGTGGTGTGTGCCATGGGATATGTGTGCCATCTCTGCAGTAGTTAGTGTTGTGTGCCATGGGATATGTGTGCCATCTCTGCAGTATCTAACAGTGGTGTGTGCCATGGGATATGTGTGCCATCTCTGCAGTATCTAATAGTGGTGTGTGCCATGGGATATGTGTGCCATCTCTGCAGTATCTAACAGTGGTGTGTGCCATGGGATATGTGTGCCATCTCTGCAGTATCTAATAGTGGTGTGTGCCATGGGATATGTGTGCCATCTCTGCAGTATCTAATAGTGGTGTGTGCCATGGGATATGTGTGCCATCTCTGCAGTATCTAATAGTGGTGTGTGCCATGGGATATGTGTGCCATCTCTGCATATCTAACAGTGGTGTGTGCCATGGGATATGTGTGCCATCTCTGCAGTATCTAACAGTGGTGTGTGCCATGGGATATGTGTGCCATCTCTGCAGTATCTAATAGTGGTGTGTGCCATGGGATATGTGTGCCATCTCTGCAGTATCTAATAGTGGTGTGTGCCATGGGATATGTGTGCCATCTCTGCAGTATCTAATAGTGGTGTGTGCCATGGGATATGTGTGCCATCTCTGCAGTATCTAATAGTGGTGTGTGCCATGGGATATGTGTGCCATCTCTGCAGTATCTAACAGTGGTGTGTGCCATGGGATATGTGTGCCATCTCTGCAGTATCTAACAGTGGTGTGTGCCATGGGATATGTGTGCCATCTCTGCAGTATCTAACAGTGGTGTGTGGGATATGTGTGCCATCTCTGCAGTATCTAACAGTGGTGTGTGCCATGGGATATGTGTGCCATCTCTGCAGTATCTAACAGTGGTGTGTGCCATGGGATATGTGTGCCATCTCTGCAGTATCTAACAGTGGTGTGTGCCATGGGAAATGTGTGCCATCTCGGGCCATGACTAACAGAGTACATTCTCAGAATATTTCATTGCATATGCAGACTATATGATGCTGCTACAGTGTTCTAGATAATGATCCCAGTTAAGACCTACTTTCCTAAGGCGAAGCATTCCAGTTTCACTGATGATCCTTTGGTGACATGAAGACTTTCTGGGAACTGAACTTCGATCTTTGGCTCATACTCTGCCATTACAGCTGTGTGAGGTGAAAGAAAATCAAATACATTCAAACCAAGTCAACATTGTGTTCTATAACTCTAATTAAATGCAAGACCTGTGGCACAGGACAGGATGGTAGAGGGCAAGCCTGCATGTTGATATGCTTTAGAGCAATACTTTGTTCAGGGGTTGTATGACTTTGGATAAAATCTCTGCTCCAGCTCAAATCTTAAGTGGCACACACTGTATAATCAGCAGTAATGAGGTTGAGGTGAATCTCCCTGTGCATGTATGTATGTATGTATGTATGTATGTATGTATGTATGTATGTATGTATGTATGTATGTATGTATGTATGTATGTATGTATGTATGTATGTATGTATGTATGTATGTATGTGTGTGTGTGTGTGTGTGTGTGTGTGTGTGTGTGTGTGTGTGTGTGTGTGTGTGTGTGTGTGTGTGTGTGTGTGTGTGTGTGTGTGTGCGTGCGTGCGTGTGTGTGTGTGTGTGTGTGTGTGTGTGTGTGTGTGTGTGTGTGTGTGTGTGTGTGTGTGTGTGTGTGTGTGTGTGTGTGTGTGTGTGTGTGTGTGTGTGTGTGTGTGTGTGTGTGTGTGTGTGTTGCTGCACTCTGCATATGTAAATGTTTAAATGTTTCTTTTCATGCAGAGAGAGAGTTTCAGACCCACAGCTCTGTAGAGTATGAATACTGCACAACCCACTCCTGAGCAGCAGAAAAACAAACAGATGACTGATTTTATCTCCTTAGCTTTCACTCCCTGCAACGGCACAGGCAAGTTCAGCGTGCAGGATAAGCAGGAGCCAGTGGAGCATTCTTACCGTCCCTGCGCAGCTCCACGGGGGTGGGCGAGCTGTAAACGGTGGTGTTGGTCATCATGTTCCTCACCACACACGTGTAGTTCCCCACATCGGAGGCCTCCACTTTGGCGATGTACAGGTTGCCTGTCCTCTGGGAGACGAAGCGACGGGTATCCTGCAGCAGGAAACTCGGGCGTCCGTTGAAAACCCACGAGTATTTGATCTCTGCAGAGGAAGAGCACAGACAGTAACCGCATAGGATCGTGGGTATTGACAAAGGAAGAGATACATGTTCCAATGACATTCCAAAATCTGCCAGTGTGGTGAAACTAAGAATAGACAAGAGATCAGGTTACATTTGTGTACCTGTACTGTAGCTATAAGAAAGGTGGAGACACAGTAGCTGAGTACAGTTTTCAAATTATAATATCAATGAAACATTGCACTTAGTGTGAGGTGCCAGATATTCCCATACCAGATATGTGCAAACAGTTAATAATTCAATAATGCATCATTCAAATGGTTATGTTTAACATGGCTGAACCTTGCCCTTTTCACATCTCTAAGTATCCCAGAGAGTAAGCAGAGATTTGGATACGCTATTGAATTACATGTTCAGTTAGCCACACATATTAAGGGTCAGTATTAAGGGTCAGTACCACAGGCTTGTGCAGATCAAACAGAGGAGTAAGTTCAAAAACAATATATAGAGAGATAGAGAGAGAGAGAAAAGAAAGAAAGAAAGAAAGAAAGAAAGAAAGAAAGAGAGAGATGAAAGAGAGATGTCGAGACAGCGACCAAGTCAGAGACAGAGACAGACAGAGAGAGAGAGACAGAGACGGAGACAGAGCGAGAGAGAGAGAGAGAGGAGGAGAGGAGGCATTTAGCAGCGGGATCTGAAGAAATCTGAAGAAATTAATGTGAAATTAAGAGCTTGTTATTAGAGGTGTGGGGGACGGGGAGGGTAGGATGGGCTGGGTTATTAAAGCCACTCTGTGATCAGAAACACATTACATCCTGCAGTCAGTCTTTTGACTGGACAGTAAAACATACCATTGCTTCCTTCTGGGAAACAGTGAATTCAAATCATCAGTGGTTCTGCTTACGGGTTGTGGTCTCATAACAATAGATGACTCGCAATAGATGACTCGCAGGCACATAATCTTCTCGGACAGAATTTAACTCTCAACATAGACCATTATATACCACATAATACTGAACACAGACCGTTTTAGACCACATAACACTGATTGATCAAAGTTACATCAAATGACATGTATCTTTCTATGTATATAGGTAAATGTATTTCTGTACAAGCATTAACTTGCATTCATTTGGTTTGACATTACTGCAACTTATGGCAGAAAACAAAAAAACATGTTTGCTTGGATGTTGTTAGGTTCTAATTCTCAGAGTGAAAACTCTACAGACACTATGAAAGATTAACCTGCATTAGACAATGATATTTCACAAGAGCACTGATATTTAACCCTTCCTCTAAAGCAGATGCATGTCTGTTGCTAGACAGAACCTTAGTGAGATCTGTTCTTCCTCCCTTCATCTGACCTCTACCCCAAAGTGCTCACTCCTCTTATCAATGCCTGCCACATGTGATGGCTTTCTCTGCACTCAACACATTCCACACTTAATTGCACGGACTATATACCTTCCTCCTACAGATAACCAGTAACTTCTGGTGTAGACCCTCTAAACCTAAGCACTCACTATTTCAATAGGATACCTGATAATTAACCATATCCCAAGTTTAGGAGTAAGTACCCAGAATCCATCAATCTAAAATCCACAGCATTGTTTTCCAATTGAAGCGTTGATTATTTTAGCAAAAGCTCTTACCAAAAGCAACTTAAAGCAAGGAGTGCATACATTTCCATACTGGCCCCCAGTGGGAATTGAACACAGAACCCTGGCATTGCAGGCACCATGCTCAACCAACTGAGCCACACGGGACTTCCTTTCAAATCCACCTGAAGACAGCAGCACTGTGTAACAAAATCCAATAAAATGTGTGACAATGGTCTATCTGGAAAAAAAGCAAGAAAATGTCAAATAAAGAGATGAAGGCATTTTGGGAAAAGGAGGGCAAATTGCAAAACGGTACAGTTCGAATCCCTTGTGGCCATTGATTCATTTAGAAACAGAGTTGAGAGTCTGCTAATCAGCACCACACAGACACGGAGCAGACTCACAGCTGTGCCACGGGATAACGCCCCCCCTCCCCGGAACAGCCACCAGGAGCCTTTATTACCCACATATACCCAGGCTACACTGAAAAAACCTGCCTCTAGGAAGTGGAGCACCGGAGGCTTTACAGATGACAGCATGGTCGCGGCTCACATGGGGGAAAGTCAGCTTGAGGGGGTATGAACTATGGATGTGAAAGGTATGAGTTTGGGGAGCGTTCACCTAGAGGAGTGGTGATGCTGCAGTCCAGTAGAAATGATAATAATAGCCAGTCCCACAGGAGAGGAAGAGAGAGGAAACAGGATATGAAAAGACTGAAAGACTAAGAGTAGTGAGAAGAAATAGTAGGCATGAGAACAAAAACATTTAACAGTGTCAGGGACAGATAGTGGGTATGACAGTAAGGGACAATAAGATGTGCAGGGCGTGACTGAGAGTGAAGCAACATAGAGTCTGTGAGCTTTGAGGATACAAAGCATTATAGTACCTCCATTATGGGGTGGAGGGCCACACAGTAGCACCACTGCCTGGCCTTCTCTCACTGACACTGTGTTCCTGGGCTTTCTGCTGAAATTCTGTAGATCTGTGAGGAGGCAAAGACAAAAGGGCTTTTATTAGTTTCAGACTTCTACAGTACAACAGCCTCTATAGTGCAGTGATATTCTGGGGGACATTTTCATATTGAAGACCATTTTCCTCTCTATGCACTTTTATTATACCTCATCCACTTTAGTTCCCTGCTGATACCAACAGAGACGTGTGAACAGGGAGAGGCGTAAATGCATAAATACCTTCCTCTAAACTGGATTTACAGATCACTTTCACTTTTCATTAAATGCTGCTGCCTTATAAGGAACAACAAACAGCACTAGGGACCACAAACCTTGGCAAATATCATCCAAATCCCAAGAGGGGACAGGCAAATATCACAAATAATAAAGTCATAACTCATCTCATCCAAGGCTTATCACCATTTAAATGAAAAGATCAAGTATGAACCCCCTACCTGCATGAATATAACAACCCCCTACCACCTGCGATTGGTTATAATTTCCCTAATGTAATGGTTTAGATTGGTTAATTAGCTAAGCCTGGCAGTAAACCTGCATTGTAAAGTGAAACAATATAAATCAATGTTCTACTGACACATGAACAGCCAACCAGGTCTACCAATTAAAGATGGGACAACGATAAACAAGCAATCAGCAAGGAAGATCATCTCGGTGGACTTTTATAACTGGGTTGCTCTTAGTATCGTCTCCGGAGATGTGAATATGTTGATGGATTTTTAGGATAACTTTAGTCTAAAATGATCTATCTTTTCATAAGCTATAAGAGGGAGTGAATTTCTACAGTGCATTTGAGTGAGAGGAAGAGAAAAGGAGCCTTCCGTTGTTGAAATGCTCCAGATGATGTGCTCCTCAGGGTGTAACATTAAGCCAGTGTTAAAACCAAGCTACGATTCAGACTTACACTAATCACTCATGGAGCTGCAGGCTTAGTGCATGTCAACATGGCAATTACCCCCAATAATGTCTCTTTTCAAATTACACCACGGAATGAGAGCAAAAACACTTTTTGTGTTCGTAACCTGACTGATTCGCTTATGTTGTACTCAGTTGTATGTCAAATCACAGCAAATCGCACCTTCATTCGATGAGAAACAGAATGTGTCTAAGAAGGAGTAGTGGTCTAAATTCACTTGAATTGTTGCTTGTAGTAGATAGAGGACTAGATGTACTCACATGCAAACTGCACCTTGGCCTCCCTGCTGATGATGGTTCCAAAGGTATTGGTAGCAATACACTGGTAAACACCCCCATGATGTGTTGCATGAGGGTTATTGATCAACAGGTTTCCTTCAACCAGGTTATAGTTCAAATCCATGTCAATCTCTCTCCCATCAACCTTCCATCTGTAGAGCAACACACACAAACACAATTATTCATCACTATCATGTTTCTATATAACTGATGGAGTTTAGGAAATGGAGACAATATACACAAAAAGGATAAAACAGTCTTCTCAGTTGAAGATAGAGGGGAAAAAGAGGAAAGGTATGAAAAGTTAAAGGGACAAACACCTACTTATAATATGGGGCTGGGTTCCCCTTTGCTTTACAATTGATGAACACCTTGTTGTCCTCAAACCTCAAGGGGAAAATGCTGTCACTTGGTTCTTGACTGAAGACGGGTCCATGGCGAGGGTTTCTCTCTGAGTGAAAGAGCACAACTGTTTTAGTTTTACCTTGCTGTTGACAACTAATGCCTGAATGGTAAAAGCAATTCCCGAGGAGAATTACTGAGGCCAAATGATAAGTTGTATGAACCTAAACCCAATTATGTGCCAAATCGTTTCATTATACAGACAGTAGTCTTAGGCAACAAGAATAGCCCACAGTGTTGACATGAGCGAGGACAAATACTACACTGACACAAGAGGCCAATTAACTGATTACATTCTCTACACCCAGTAGCTCTGCATGCATATTATGACTCTTCAGTTTACAGAAGAACCTGACATATCCTAGTGTTTTCCTTCTTTCCATTTGAATTCTTACCAACGTGCAGTATGTTGTTGGCATACCCATGGCACGCATGGCAGCTCAGTCAGGTCTGTTGTTTTGGTAAGCTGTAGCCAACACACCAATTCAACAGAGTAATTACCCCATGTTAATCTAATTAACTCCACGGAAATGTAGCTATCATTCCCACAATGGTTAAAGTCCCTTCCAACAGAACTAACAATCTTCACTATTCATACAGTAGGCTAAAGTACCCTGGTGTAGAGACATACAGTAGGCTAAAGTACCCTGGTGTAGAGACATACAGTAGGCTAAAGTACCCTAGTGTAGAGACATACAGTAGGCTAAAGTACCCTGGTGTAGAGACATACAGTAGGCTAAAGTACCCTGGTGTAGAGACATACAGTAGGCTACAGTATCGCGGTGTAAAGACATACAGTAGGCTACATTATCCCAGTGCTGAGACAAACAGTAGGCTACAGTATCCCGGTGTAGAGACATACAGTAGGCTACAGTATCCTGGTGTAGACACATACAGTAGGCTACAGTATTCTGGTGTAGAGACATACAGTAGGCTACAGTATCCCAGTGCAGAGACATACAGTAGGCTACAGTATCCTGGTGTAGACACATACAAACGCCTACAGTATCCCGGTGTAGAGACATACAGTAGGCTACAGTATTCCGGTGTAGAGACATACAGTAGGCTACAGTATCCTGGTGTAGAATCACACAGTAGGCTACAGTATCCTGGTGTAGACACACACAGTAGGCTACAGTATCCTGGTGTAGAGACATACAGTAGGCTACAGTATCCCGGTGTAGAGACATACAGTAGGCTACAGTATCCTGGTGTAGACACATACAAACGCCTACAGTATCCCGGTGTAGAGACATACAGTAGGCTACAGTATCCCGGTGTAGAGACATACAGTAGGCTAGAGTATCCTGGTGTAGACATATACATTAGGCTACAGTATCCCGGTGTAGAGACAAACAGTAGCCAACAGTATCCCGGTGTAGAGGCATACAGTAGGCTACAGTATCGCGGTGTAAAGACATACATTTTTTACATTACATTTAAATCATTTAGTAGGCTACAAATTATTATGACATCCAGTGGGACAGTCAGAGTGCATCTAAAACTTAGGGGGGTGGGGTGAGAGGGATTACTTAACCTATCCTATATACAGTAGGCTACATTATCCCAGTGCTGAGACATACAGTAGGCTACAGTATCCCGGTGTAGAGACATACAGTAGGCTACAGTATCCCGGTGTAGAGACATACAGTAGGCTACAGTATCCCGGTGCAGAGACATACAGTAGGCTACAGTATCCTGGTGTAGACACATGCAAACGCCTACAGTATCCCGGTGTAGAGACATACAGTAGGCTACAGTATCCCGGTGTACAGACATATAGTAGGCTACAGTATCCTGGTGTAGAGTCACACAGTAGGCTACAGTATCCTGGTGTAGACACACACAGTAGGCTACAGTATCCTGGTGTAGACACACACAGTAGGCTACAGTATCCTGGTGTAGAGACATACAGTAGCCGACAGTATCCTGGTGTAGAGACATACAGTAGGATACAGTATCCTGGTGTAGACACACAGTAGGCTACGGTATCCTGGTGTAGAGACATACAGTAGGCTACAGTATCCCGGTGTAGAGACATACAGTAGGCTACAGTATCCTGGTGTAGACACGGTTTCCGGTTTGGTGCGAGTGGTCGCATCGGCGCTTCGCTCCCGCAGGTAGTATAACTTTTTACATTTCATTATATTTCATTATAGCACAACGGTTTGATTTGTCTAATCTTAGCAATTTCTTCTCAGCTAGCTACATAGCCGTCTTTGTATCAAAGATAATTGCGTAACTATCGTATTTCGCCGTCCTAACGTAGTCTTCACTAGCCAGCTAGCTAACGTCCACTGATTAGCTGCACTGGGAAAACTATTACACTCAACTGAACGACTTGATCAGTGTAGTGTTAGCTAGCTACATAGCTGTCTTTGCTGTCTTCGTATCTTCGTTCCAAGATAATTGTGTTGTTTAGGTTTAGAGTGTGTAGTCTTAGAGTGATTATCTTAATTTACCGAGGTTAGCTAGCCAGCTATTTGTCGTCCTTAACGTAGGAGACTCTGCTAGCTAGCCAACAGCTAGCCAACGCTAGCCAACGTCTTCTGAATAGAACTCAACAACCCGGTCGCATTCACAGGTAGTATCACATTTTCATTTCATTTCATTACAGTACAACGGTTTGATTTGTTTGATCGTAGCTAGCTACATAGCTAGCTACATAGCCGTCTTTGTATCAAAGATAATTGTGTAGCCTAGAGCGATTTTCTAGGTTAGCTAGCCAGCTATTGTCGTTCTTTTAACGCAACGTAACGTAAACAACACTACTAGCTAGCCAGCTAGCCCCGAATAGCAGCACTGTAGAAACTATTACACTCAACGGAACGACTTGATTAGTGTAGTGTCAACAACGCACCCACTGCCAGCTAGCCTACTTCAGCAGTACTGTATCATTTTAATCATTTTAGTCAATAAGATTCTTGCTACGTAGCTTAACTTTCTGAACATTCGAGACGTGTAGTCCACTTGTCATTCCAATCTCCTTTGCATTAGCGTAGCCTCTTCTGTAGCCTGTTAACTATGTGTCTGTTTATCCCTGTTCTCTCCTCAATGCACAGACCATACAAACGCTCCACACCGCGTGGCCGCGGCCACCCTAATCTGGTGGTCCCAGCGCGCACAACCCACGTGGAGTTCCAGGTCTCCGGTAGCCTCTGGAATTGCCGATCTGCGGTCAACAAGGCAGAGTTCATCTCAGCCTATGCCTCCCTCCAGTCCCTCGACTTCTTGGCACTAACGGAAACATGGATCACCACAGACAACACTGCTACTCCTACTGCTCTCTCTTCGTCCGCCCACGTGTTCTCGCACACCCCGAGAGCTTCTGGTCAGTGGGGTGGTGGCACCGGGATCCTCATCTCTCCCAAGTGGTCATTCTCTCTTTCTCCCCTTACCCATCTGTCTATCGCCTCCTTTGAATTCCATGCTGTCACAGTTACCAGCCCTTTCAAGCTTAACATCCTTATCATTTATCGCCCTCCAGGTTCCCTCGGAGAGTTCATCAATGAGCTTGATGCCTTGATAAGCTCCTTTCCTGAGGACGGCTCACCTCTCACAGTTCTGGGCGACTTTAACCTCCCCACGTCTACCTTTGACTCATTCCTCTCTGCCTCCTTCTTTCCACTCCTCTCCTCTTTTGACCTCACCCTCTCACCTTCCCCCCTACTCACAAGGCAGGCAATACGCTCGACCTCATCTTTACTAGATGCTGTTCTTCCACTAACCTCATTGCAACTCCCCTCCAAGTCTCCGACCACTACCTTGTATCCTTTTCCCTCTCGCTCTCATCCAACACCTCCCACACTGCCCCTACTCGGATGGTATCGCGCCGTCCCAACCTTCGCTCTCTCTCCCCCGCTACTCTCTCCTCTTCCATCCTATCATCTCTTCCCTCCGCTCAAACCTTCTCCAACCTATCTCCTGATTCTGCCTCCTCAACCCTCCTCTCCTCCCTCTCTGCATCCTTTGACTCTCTATGTCCCCTATCCTCCAGGCCGGCTCGGTCCTCCCCTCCCGCTCCGTGGCTCGATGACTCATTGCGAGCTCACAGAACAGGGCTCCGGGCAGCCGAGCGGAAATGGAGGAAAACTCGCCTCCCTGCGGACCTGGCATCCTTTCACTCCCTCCTCTCTACATTTTCCTCCTCTGTCTCTGCTGCTAAAGCCACTTTCTACCACGCTAAATTCCAAGCATCTGCCTCTAACCCTAGGAAGCTCTTTGCCACCTTCTCCTCCCTCCTGAAGCCTCCTCCCCCTCCCCCCTCCTCCCTCTCTGCAGATGACTTCGTCAACCATTTTGAAAAGAAGGTCGACGACATCCGATCCTCGTTTGCTAAGTCAAACGACACCGCTGGTTCTGCTCACACTGCCCTACCCTGTGCTCTGACCTCTTTCTCCCCTCTCTCTCCAGATGAAATCTCGCGTCTTGTGACGGCCGGCCGCCCAACAACCTGCCCGCTTGACCCTATCCCCTCCCCTCTTCTCCAGACCATTTCCGGAGACCTTCTCCCTTACCTCACCTCGCTCATCAACTCATCACTGACCGCTGGCTACGTCCCTTCCGTCTTCAAGAGAGCGAGAGTTGCACCCCTTCTGAAAAAACCTACACTCGATCCCTCCGATGTCAACAATTACAGACCAGTATCCCTTCTTTCTTTTCTCTCCAAAACTCTTGAACGTGCCGTCCTTGGCCAGCTCTCCCGCTATCTCTCTCTGAATGACCTTCTTGATCCAAATCAGTCAGGTTTCAAGACTAGTCATTCAACTGAGTCTGCTCTCCTCTGTATCACGGAGGCGCTCCGCACTGCTAAAGCTAACTCTCTCTCCTCTGCTCTCATCCTTCTAGATCTATCGGCTGCCTTCGATACTGTGAACCATCAGATCCTCCTCTCCACCCTCTCCGAGTTGGGCATCTCCGGCGCGGCCCACGCTTGGATTGCGTCCTACCTGACAGGTCGCTCCTACCAGGTGGCGTGGCAAGAATCTGTCTCCTCACCACGCGCTCTCACCACTGGTGTCCCCGAGGGCTCTGTTCTAGGCCCTCTCCTATTCTCGCTATAAACCAAGTCACTTGGCTCTGTCATAACCTCACATGGTCTCTCCTATCATTGCTATGCAGACGACACACAACTAATCTTCTCATTTCCCCCTTCTGATGACCAGGTGGCGAATCGCATCTCTGCATGTCTGGCAAACATATCAGTGTGGATGACGGATCACCACCTCAAGCTGAACCTCGGCAAGACGGAGCTGCTCTTCCTCCCGGGGAAGGACTGCCCGTTCCATGATCTCGCCATCACGGTTGACAACTCCATTGTGTCCTCCTCCCAGAGCGCTAAGAACCTTGGTGTGATCATGGACAACACCCTGTCGTTCTCAACCAACATCAAGGCGGTGGCCCGTTCCTGTAGGTTCATGCTCTACAACATCCGCAGAGTACGACCCTGCCTCACACAGGAAGCGGCGCAGGTCCTAATCCAGGCACTTGTCATCTCCCGTCTGGATTACTGCAACTCGCTGTTGGCTGGGCTCCCTGCCTGTGCCATTAAACCCCTTCAACTCATCCAGAATGCCGCAGCCCATCTGGTGTTCAACCTTCCCAAGTTCTCTAACGTCACCCCGCTCCTCCGTTCTCTCCACTGGCTTCCAGTTGAAGCTCGCATCCGCTACAAGACCATGGTGCTTGCCTACGGAGCTGTGAGGGGAACGGCACCTCAGTACCTCCAGGCTCTGATCAGGCCCTACACCCAAACAAGGGCACTGCGTTCATCCACCTCTGGCCTGCTCGCCTCCCTACCACTGAGGAAGTACAGCTCCCGCTCAGCCCAGTCAAAACTGTTCGCTGCTCTGGCCCCCCAATGGTGGAACAAACTCCCTCACGACGCCAGGACAGCGGAGTCAATCACCACCTTCCGGAGACACCTGAAACCCCACCTCTTTAAGGAATACCTAGGATAGGATAAGTATTCCCCCCCCTTTAAGATTTAGATGCACTATTGTAAAGTGACTGTTCCACTGGATGTCATAAGGTGAATGCACCAATTTGTAAGTCGCTCTGGATAAGAGCGTCTGCTAAATGACTTAAATGTAAATGTAAATGACACACAGTAGGCTACAGTATCCTGGTGTAGAGACATACAGTAGGCTGCAGGATCCTGGTGTAGACACACACAGTAGGCTACAGTATCCTGGTGTAGAGACATACAGTAGCCTACATTATCCTGGTGGAAAGACATACAGTAGGCTACAGTATCCTGGTATAGAATCACACAGTAGGCTACAGTATCCTGGTGTAGACACACAGTAGGCTACAGTATCCTGGTGTAGAGACATACAGTAGGCTACAGTATCCCGGTGTAGAGACATACAGTAGGCTGCAGGATCCTGGTGTAGACACACACAGTAGGCTACAGTATCCCAGTGTAGAGACATACAGTAGCCTACAGTATCACGGTGTAGAGACAAACAGTAGGCTATAGTATCCTGGTGTAGACACACACAGTAGGCTACAGTATCCTGGTGTAGAAACACACAGTAGGCAACAGTATTCTGGTGTTGAGACATACAGTAGGCTAGAGTATCCTGATGTAGAGACATACAGTAGGCTACAGTATCCCGGTGTAGAGACATACAGTAGGCTACAGTATCCTGGTGTAGAGACATACAGTAGGGTACAGTATCATGGTGTAGAGACATACAGTAGGCTACAGTATCCCGCTGTTGAGATATACAGCAGGGTACACTATCCTGGTGTTGAGACATACAGTAGGGTACACTATCCTGGTGTTGAGTCATACAGTAGGGTACACTATCCTGGTGTTGAGATATGCAGTAGGGTACACTATCCTGGTGTTGAGATATACAGTAGGGTACACTATCCTGGTGTTGAGACATACAGTAGGGTACACTATCCTGGTGTTGAGATATGCAGTAGGGTACACTATCCTGGTGTTGAGTCATACAGTAGGGTACACTATCCTGGTGATGAAATATACAGTAGGGTACACTATCCTGGTGTTGAGACATACAGTAGGGTACACTATCCTGGTGTTGAGTCATACAGTAGGGTACACTATCCTGGTGTTGAGACATACAGTAGGGTACACTATCCTGGTGTTGAGATATACAGTAGGGTACACTATCCTGGTGTTGAGATATACAGTAGGGTACACTATCTTGGTGTTGAGATATACAGTAGGGTACACTATCCTGGTGGCTTTTCACAGCTACAGTCACATTTTCTTATGTCCCCTTTGAAAATCACCTGTTTTTTTATTTTTTATTTCATATGGTCTCTAACCTTGACGACTAGGACAAAGAGAAGTAGTCCCTCCCGCATCATCACCCTAATGAGAGTTTGGGGGAGAAGCATCGCCTAAGGTGAAGGCCTCCTTTTTTTTACCAGCCTCGAAGGGAGGTGCTTCATTTCCCGATGTGCTTTAAATGAAATAAATTAATGAACCTTTTATAGCTTGTCTATTCGACCTGGGAAAAGCTTCATGTAAGTTTGAGAGAAGTCACCCTGGCTTGCAGTCACCCTCCTCAAACTAAACATGCACACTGAATATAAATTATACATGCATGTATGTAAATGCTAACTCAATGATGGGGAAAATACATAAACTTCTTCACATTCCGTTACCCCCTCCTCCTCATTCCGTCATCCCCTCCTCCTCATTCCGTCATCCCCTCCTCCTCATTCCGTCACCCCCTCCTCCTCATTCCGTCACCCCCTCCTCCTCATTCCGTCACCCCCTCCTCCTCATTCCGTCATCCCCTCCTCCTCATTCTGTCACCCCCTCCTCATCATCCGTCATCCCCTCCTCCTCAATCTGTCATCCCCTCCTCCTCATTCCGTCATCCCCTCCTCCTCCTCATTCCGTCATCCCCTCCTCCTCCTCATTCCGTCACCCCCTCCTCCTCATTCCTTCACCCCCTCCTCCTCATTCTGTCACCCCCTCCTCCTCATTCTGTCACCCCCTCCTCCTCATTCCGTCATCCCCTCCTCCTCATTCCGTCATCCCCTCCTCCTCATTCTGTCACCCCCTCCTCCACATTCCGTCACCCCCACCTCCTCATTCTGTCACCCCATCCTCCACATTCCGTCACCCCCTCCTCATTTTCTTACCCTCTCCTCATTCTGTTACCTCCTCCTCATACTGTTTCCCTTTCCAGGCTGCCTAGATCCATAGGTGTCCCTGAGAAAGTGCTGACTTAAGACAAAATGCTAAATAAATGGAGATGGAAGAATAGGAAACAACACAATGGCCACCTGCTCCATACACTGTATAAATGTAAATACATTTGTCTGATGACTTGTAAACATTCGGCTTGACTTCCATTTATATCTGTCAGAAATGCCTGTCAACTTCAAACGTCTCCTATTTCTGTAGATAGTTCATAATACGCTAACAGTATTATGACATAACTGTGTGGGAGGTACTAGGCTCTATTGAAACTCCAGAGCTCTGCCTTTACCAGGTCACTCAGGTGTATGGAATAGGAATTCAGGTTAGCAATTGGGACCTTACAGTTAGTTGTGTGTTGAGTGTTTTGGCAGAGGGCGAGATATAGAAGGATAAGGAAGTGTTAATCCCATTGTACAAGGAGATACAGTACCAGTAAGAAGTGGGACATATGACATGAAGAATGAGAAATACAACATAGATTAGCAGGATAGAAACCATTGTGAATTCATCACAAACTCTACAACTTTCACTTCAAGTTTGACACACGATTAAAACAAACATTTTTTAACCAATGTTTAGAAACGGTATAATCTTTTCAAATTATATCATAAAAAAGACTGGTGGAGTTGTCACACATGCAGCTAACAAAACTATATGGAAATATCTGCTCTGTCCAAAATTACAACTAATTAATTGCATCATTACCGCAAAAAATGGAAGCAGCAAGTGGAAGGAGGAGAAAGTAAGGAACTTGTCTGTCGGCCGTGTATTAAAGGCCAAAATTGGTTTAAGAAAATTGTGATAAATAAAAGAAATATACCCGTTTGATTTAAGGACTAAAGAATTGACAGCTGTGCCATACAGATTGCATAACAGTTGGGAAGAGATTTTTGATGTACCGATTCCATGGCACATGGTTCATGAACTGACACCTAAAACAACGCTGGATTCAACATGGAGTTTTTCCATTTAAATTATACAAAGAACTTGCAACCAATAGAATGTTATATATATGGAGGCAACAACCATCCCAGCTCTGCAGATTTTGCTGCGAAGAGACAGAATCATTAGATCATTTGTTTTGCTACTGTCCTTAACTAGCTTGTTTTTGGTCGCAGGTTCAGGAATGGCTGAAGAATTTACCTTGAGCTAACTCTGCAAATAGCACTACTGAGTGATTTCAAAAGTCAGTCAATCGATCAATTATATAACAATACTAGCAAAAATGTTTATGTTTAATTTACAATCTGTAGAATCTTTGAGAATAGAAAGGTTCAGAACTTTTGTGAAACACAACAGCACAGTAGATAGAGATAGATGAGAGGGGTTGAGGGATTGGACTAAAATCAAACCTAAGACAACTAATGTAATATATACTGTGTCTGTAAAATATCTATATAGTATGTATAAGCTGGAAGTAGAAGCCTAAGTGTTGTTGTCCATTAGTTACTCCAATTAGGGGAGTGCTGTTAGGGTTAGGGAAAATGATATGAATCGCTGAAGTTGGAAACTTTTATCTCCCTCACCAACTTCAAACATCTGCTATCTGAGCAGCTAACCGATTGCTGCAGCTGTACATAGTCTATCGGTAAATAGCCCACCCAATTTACCTACCATATCCCCATACTGTTTATATTTATTTACTTTTCTGCTCTGTTGCACACCAGTATCTCTACCTGTACATGACCATCTGATCATTTATCACTCCAGTGTTAATCTGCTAAATTGTAATTATTCGCCTACCTCCTCATGCCTTTTGCACACAATGTATATAGACTCTCTTTTTTGTTCCTTTTTTTTCTGTACTGTGTTATTGACTTGTTAATTGTTTACTCCATGTGTAACTCTGTGTTGTTGTCTGTTCACACTGCTATGCTTTATCTTGGCCAGGTCGCAGTTGTAAATGAGAACTTGTTCTCAACTAGCCTACCTGATTAAATAAAGGTGAAAAAAAATATATATATATACACATACATACATCCACACACAATAATAATACCAGTGGTAAATCTCTAACAGCATGCAACCTGGGTGAGAATGGCATGATACTTTTTGAAGAGATAAGGAAAGGATAACACAGACATGCAAGAGATGAGTGTGCAGATCAGGTGTGGTATCAACGGCGACTTGGGGGCCATCTTACCAGCAAGGCAGACCTTGAGTGACAGAAGGATTAACAGTTCCCATGGCAACAACATCTTCAATTTCCAAGGTCAAAGATTTTCTTTTCTCCCATCCAATTGCCAGTGAGAGTAGAATATTTCCTGTGTAAACTCTGCTCCTTTTAGCTGTGGAAGGAGAAAAGATGAAATGGGCAATGCGGCAACAATCCTTTTGCAATATACACTGAGCCTGTTGAAAAACGTAACTGGAACTTGAGGAAAATCAGTGAGCCATTAACAATTCATTCATCTAATAAGCAGAGCCAAGACCCTGTCCCTGAGGGGCAGCTAGCAGCTTATCCATGGGAGATGATATTTGGTGTATACATTCTGCTGCTACAATATCTCCCCGGAGCACAAGTCAAGGGAGCGAGAAAAAAGATTCAAGGCTTACAGCAGCAACCGATGAGCAGCACAGCCCCCCTGCCAAAGGCAATGTTTAGATTTCTCTCAAACTATTGTTGGTTCAACACATTTACACTGAAAATAATGTGAAGCATATACAGATCTGCATGCATTTCTCTCCCCATATATCCATGAAAAGGATGTGCTGGGGAGGTGTTCGATGTGAGACTTTTAAAGGGCAGGGAATAAGACAGCGTGGTGAGACATATTAAATTAAACAGCCCTCTATTGAGAGAACTAGAGAGAGCAATCCACATAGTGGAAAGGCATTCAATCCACTTCAAAACAGAGCGGACACAGACAGAGACGATATCCTCTATGAATCATGAGGGAACTGTTACTGCTGTGAATTCTAAAAGCAAAGTCTTGCTGCTATACACATTCCATTTACAGGCTCTGATCAGCAGTTCCAGACAGAGGGTCGGGTATCAATAACAATAGACATTATATTGTGCCGGTATCAGGTATTTATTTGCCGGAGTATTAATAGGCCTAATGGGAGATGTTTGAATGGGAGACGTTTGAATGAATATTGTTATTTTAATATTGAGTTTATTTTTATAGAAACAGTGCACATTAATCAACATTTCAGTAAAATTGCCGGTTTTAGCCAGCCGGCTAATTTTCAATCGCAGTCCCTGGGCAGGTTATTAAAAACAATCACAATAACAATAACAATGCAGACAAACAATGAGCAGTGAGCACAAGCAGAGCAACATAGGACAAGCAACACGTAGCACGCAGACAGAGCAACATAACACATAAAGCAACAAAACAAAATCCAGAAAAGAAACACTTTGTTTCCATACCTCACAAGCTACAGACAACAGACAACATGGAGAGCTGCAATACACAGCTAGGTTCACAAATCTGATTGGCCCTTGGCCATGTATTTATGTTTTTTTGTGAAGATGTGATAGGTGGTGCAGTTGTGTGTGTCTGATGGCAGTGTGACATGGGAAGTTCTAACAGAGAAAGAAGATTGCCTGCTTTTCCTTAAGGGAACTATACACTCACCTCTCACGGCAGAACTTGTGGATCTGCTACCATGGGTTTGAGTTAACAAAAGTACTAAGTGGAGGGGGAAGCAGGTCATTTAGGAACTTGAATACAAGACATTCGTCAGTGTATTGCACAAGATTTTCCCAACTCAGAAGCTCGTGGTTTCTGAAGATGTAACAGTGTTGATGGCTATTGAGCTTTCTATCAAGCACTTTATGAGCCTGTTTGTAGACAGACTGAATTGGTTTTAATTTTGTACAGCAAGCTTAGGCCCAACTAGCCAAGCAGTATGTTAAGAGGGAGAGTATCATAGCATTGAACTTCAGTTTTGCTATCTGTAGTCGAACAATTTGCTTGCTTATTTTAGTTAGATATTACTGGACTGTTGGAGCTAGGAGCACAAGCATTTTGCTACACCCGCAATAACATTTGCTAAATATGTTTAGGCAACCAATAAAATGTGATTGGTGCAGTACATTTCAGAAATAATATATAATATAATCAAATCACAATTTATTTGTGACGTGCGCCGAATACAACAGGTATACCTTACCGATAAGTGCTTACTACAAGACCATTGTTACAAGTACAGAAATCATACAGAAATCATCACCATATGATGCAAAACGCAGCATCATACAGGTATGATTTCTGTATTCTGAAAGTTACATTATCTTGAAAACTTGGTTGCCGACAAGAAAAACAATTTGGGACTATGTCAATATCGGACCAATAAAACAAATACCAAACTATTGTTTTAGGTGGAGTTGTCCTTTGAACAACAATGCAAAGTTGAAAAAAAGTAGGAAAAATGCTTTAAATAAACTCTATAAAACACTTTATAAAAACAATAACAAGACTATATACAAGCGGTACAGAGTCAAAGATCAGGGATATGGATTAGTCAAGGTAATTGAGGTAATATGGACATGAAGGTAGGGGTAAAGTGACTAGGCATACAGTAGATTATAAACAAAAAGTAGCAGCAGCATATGTGAAGAGTGTGAATGAATGTGAATGTACACTATATATTGAAAAATATGTGGGCACCCCTTCAAATTAGTGGATTTGGCTATTTCAGCCACACCCATTGCTGACAGGTGTATAAAATCAAGCACACAGCCATGCAATCTCCATAGACAAACATTAGCAGTAGAATGGCCTTACTGAAGAGGTCAGTGACTTTGAACGTGGCACCGTAATATGATGACACCTTTCCAACAAGTCAGTTTGTAAAAATTTCTGCCCTGCTAGAACTGCCCCGGTCAACTGTAAGTGCTGTGAAGTGGAAACGTCAAGGAGCAAAAACACGATAGGCCACGCAAGCTCACAGAACGGGACCGCAGAGTGCTGAAGCGCATTACTCATAACAAACGTCTGTCCTTGGTTGCAACACTCACTATTGAGTTCCAAACTGCCTCCGGAAGCAACGTCAACACAATAAATGTTAAATCGGGAGCTTCAAGAAATGGGTTTCCATGGCCGAGAAGGCACACACAAGCCTAAAATCACCATGCGCAGTGCCAAGCGCCGGCTGGAGTGGTGTAGAGCTCACCGCCGTTGGACTCTGGGGCAGTGGAAACGTGTCCTCTGGAGTGATGAATCACGCTTTACCATCTGGCAGTCTGACAGACAAATATTGGTTTGGCGGATGCCAGGAGAACGCTACCTGCCCCAATGTATAGTGGCAACTGTAAAGTTTGGTGGAGGAGGAATAATGGTCTGTGGCTGGTTTTCATGGTTCGGGCTAGGCCCCTTAATTCCAGTGAAGGGAAATCTTAACGCTACAGCATACAATGACATTCTAGATGATTTTGTGCTTCCAACTTTGTGGCAACAGTTTGGGGAAGGCCCCTTCCTTTTTCATCATGACAATGCCCCTGTGAAAAAGCAAAGGCCATACAGAAATCTTTGTGGCAACAGTTTGTCAAGCTCGGTGTGGAAGAAGCAGGTGTATACATACTTTTGATCATGTTGTGTTTGTGTGTGTGTGTGGAGTCAATATGCATGTGAGTTTTGTGTGTGTTTTGTGCGTGTTTGTTTGTATATGTGTGTGAGTGTGTGCTGGAGTGTCAGTGTAGTATGTGTGAGTGTGCGGTGAGTGTGCGGTTAGATTCCAGTGTGTGTACATCGAGCATGTGCAAAAAATTACATAAATAGTAATAAAATAAGGTGGTCAATGCAAATAGCCATTTGACTAACTGTTCAGCAATCTTTGGCTTGGGGGGTAAAAGCTGTTAAGGAGCCTTTTGCTCGCAGACTTGATGCTCCCGTACTGCTTGCCATGCGGTAGCAGAGAGAAAGGTCTATGACTTGGGTGGCTAGAGTCTTTGACAATTTTTAGGGTCATCCTCTGACACCACCTGGTATAGAGGTGATGGATGGAAGAAGCTCGACCCAGTAATGACACTGGGCCAGGATGGACGCACGAAGATCTGTGCCTTGCACAGGTCGGATGCCCTGGGAGCAGTTGCCAATACCAGGCAGTCATACAATCTGTCAGGATGCTCTCGATGGTACAGCTGTAGAACCTTTTGAGGATCTGAAGTCCCATGCCAAATAATTCTAGCCTCCGGAGGGGGAATAGGCATTGTCGAGCCCTCTTTGTGTTATGCAGGTGAATGAGGACCCAAAAGCGACTTAACAGAAACAGAGTTTATTCCAGTCTTAACAGAAAACGACTGGTAATCCTGAATTCTTTCACAGGTAATGTCCAAACAGGAATAACAGAAATCCTCTATTCTGCCCAGGGGAACAACAGGAGAAGCCCACAGACTGCAGGTCGTTTCTGAAAGGCGCAGGCCGTCTGATTGGCACCTGCTCACTTGCAGCATCTGATGAAGGCAAAAACACGACGGAACAAGAACACAGCACAGCAAACAAGGATCCCTCCAAAATTGGACAGAAGCGGAAACAGAGGGAGAAATAGGGACTCTAATCAGAGGGCAAAATAGGGGACAGGTGTGAAATGAGTAAACGGAAGGAAGTTAGGAGAATGAGGAACAGCTGGGAGCAGGAACCTAACGACAGAGAGAGAATCAGAGTCTTCCCCGAGACAAAGAGCAGACCGGAAGAGAAGTCTAGGAGAGAGAGAGAGATGGTCGAGAAGAGAGATAGATAGAGAGAGAGAGAGAGGAGGAAAGAACCTAATAAGAGCAGCAGGGGGAAACGAATAGAAGAGAAAGCACAGGGACAAGACATGACAATCTATGACAAAAAGCATGACAGTGCCCCCACTCACCGGGATGACCAGCTAACTTGGCAGAGGAACCCACTGAAGAACAGCAAACGGAGGAAATCATTGATCAACGAACGGTCCAGCACGTCCGAGAAAGAACCCATCTCCTCTCCTCAGGACTGTCAACGGGAAACAATGAAGAAGAATCTAGTGCAATTACTATTATAAAAATGAGACACGGGTAGAGAACTGTAAGATAAGAGCAATCAGGACCAAACAGGCCAGGAGAGTAACAACTAGGGACAGACTGAGACACAGCAAGGCTAAGACCAGGAACAGGAGAGAGGCGGTGGCTGTGGACAGACTGAGACACAGCAAGTGCAGGAACAGGACCAGGAGAGATGCGGTGGCTGGGGACAGACTGAGACACATCAAGGGCAGGAGAGATGCGGTGGCTGGGGACAGACTGAGACCCAGCAAGGCCAGGAGCAGAAGCAGGAAGAAAGTTACCGGACTTAGTCTGCGCGCAGTCCGAACAAGCAGCCAGGAAACGAGTGTCACGCTCCTGAGTAGGCCACCAAAAACGCTGGCGAACCGGACCACTAGAAGCAAGTCTTGACAGAAGTAAGAGCTGTGGGTGGCCAGCTAACTGGGCAGAGTGAGCCCACTGAAGAACGGCCTAGAAAGAGTAGAAACGGGAACGAAATCACTGAAGGTTCCTAGGACAAATGCGCAGCGGAAATGAACGGAGTGTGAGTGAGTGCTTGCTTTACCTGTTTCTCAATTCCCTTTAGACATTCAACGCTGACAACACGCCCCTCAGGGAACATGAATCTCGGGACGGTGAAAAAATCAAGAACTGAAGAGACAAAAAGCAAAGGCTGTTTCTTAGTGCCCGGACGATAAGAAATCATTAACTAAATGCCTGAAAAACAGCTGCCCAACGAGCCTGACGCGCATTAAGTCGGGCAGAACCCGATGTACTCAAGGTTCTTATGGTCAGTCCAAACGACAAAAGGTAACGCCCCGTCGCCCCTCCAACCACTGTCGCCATTCGCCTAGGGCTAAACGGATGGCGAGCAGTTCCAACATCAGTAAAGCACCTGGCTCCTCCAGAATCTCGACAGGCTGATGAGAAAAATACGCGCAAGGGTGGATTCTTAACCGTTATGGGAGCGCTGGGACAGAATGGCTCCCAGGGCGCCCCTTCTCTGAAAAAAAAACCCGTCTACCCGGCGAGGAATGAACTGTTTAGTGACGTCAGGTGACACAACAAATAATCCTCGGAACCTTACGCGGATGTTAAACGTATAGTCTACCCCGAGGAGATCAGTACAACAATCATACGACCGGTGAGGAGGAAGGGAGTTGGCTCTGGACCGACTGAAGACCGTGCGCAGATCATGATATTCCTCCGGCAATCCTGTCAAATCACCAGGCTCCTCCTGTGAAGTGGGGACAGAAGAAACAGGAGGAAAAGCAGACATTAAACATTTCACATGACAAGAAACGTTCCAGGAAAGGATAGAATTACTAGACCAATCAAAGAAGGATTATGACACACTAGCCAGGGATGACCCAAAACAACAGGTGTAAAAGGTGAACGAAAAATCAAAAAAGAAATGGTCTCACTGTGGTTACCAGATACTGTGAGGGTTAAAGGTAGTGTTTCAAATAATATACTGGGAAGATGACTACCATCCAAGGCGAACATGGCCGTGGGCTCCCTAACTGTCTGAAAGGAATGTCATGTTTCCGAGCCCAGGCTTCGTCCATAAAACAGCCCTCCGCCCCAGAGTCTATCAAGGCACTGCATGTAGCACCCGAACCGGTCCAGCGTAGATGGACCGGCAAAGTAGTACAGGATCTAGATGGAGAGACCTGAGTAGTAGCGCTTATCAGTAGCCCTCTGCTTACTGATGAGCTCTGGCCTTTTACTGGACATGAAATAACAAAATGACCAGCGGAACCGCAATAGAGACAGAGGCGGTTGGTGATTCTCCGTTCCCTCTCCTTAGTCGAGATGCGAATACCCCCCAGCTGCATGGGCTCAACACCTGAGTCAGTGGGGAAAGATGGTAGTGTCGGGAGAGGGGGACACAGTTAACGCGAGCTCTCTTCTATGAGCTCGGTGACGAAGCTCTACCCGTCGTTCTATGCGAATAGCGAGTTCAATCAAAGAATCCACGCTGGATGGAACCTCCCGGGAGAGAATCTCATCCTTAACCTTAGCGTGGAGTCCCTCCAGAAAACGAGCGAGCAACGCCTGCTCATTCCAGTTACTGGAGGCAGCAAGAGTGCGAAACTCTATAGAGTAATCCGTTATGGATCGATTACCTTGACATAGGGAAGACAGGGACCAGGAAGCTTCTTTCCCAAAAACAGAACGATCAAAAACCCGTATCATCTCCTCCTTAAAGTTCTGATACTGGTTAGTACACTCAGCCCTTGTCTCCCAGATAGCCGTGCCCCACTCCCGAGCCCGTCCAGTGAGGAGAGATATGACGTAGGCGATACGAGCAATACCCCTGGAGTACGTGTGGGGCTGGAGAGAGAACACTATATCACACTGGGTAAGGAACGAGCGACATTCAGTGGGCTCCCCAGAGTAGCACGGTGGGTTATTAATTCTGGGCTCCGGAGACCCGGAAGCCCAGGAGGTAACCGGTGGATCGAGGCGGAGATTGTGAATCTCCTCCGAGAGGCCGGAGACTTGGGCGGCCAGGGTCTCAACGGCATGTCGAGCAGCAGACAATTCCTGTTCGTGTCTGCCTAGCATCGCTCCCTGGAACTCGACAGCAGAGTAGAGAGAATCCGTAGTCGCTGGGTCCATTCTTGGTCGGATCCTTCTGTTATGCAGGTGAATGAGGACCCAAAAGCGACTTAACAGAAACAGAGTTTATTCCAGTCTTAACAGAAAACGACTAATCCTGAATTCTTTCACAGGTAATGTCCAAACAGGAATAACAGAAATCCTCTAGTCTGTAGAGGGGAACAACAGGAGAAGCGGCCACAGACTGCAGGTCGCTTCGGGTAGGCGCAGGCCGTAGCTGATAAAGACACCTGCTCACTCGCAGCATCTGATGAAGGCAAAAACACGACGGAACAAGAACACAGCACAGCAAACATCAAACAAGGATCCAACAAGGACAGAAGCGGAAACAGAGGGAGAAATAGGGACTCTAATCAGAGGGCAAAATAGGGGACAGGTGTGAAAGAGTAAACGAGGTAGTTAGGAGAATGAGGAACAGCTGGGAGCAGGAATGGAACGATAGAGAGAGAGAGAGAGAGAGAGAGAGAGAGAGAGAGAGAGAGAGAGAGAGAGAGAGAGAGAGAGAGAGAGAGAGAGAGAGAGAGAGAGAGAGAGGGAAAGAACCTAATAAGACCAGCAGGGGGAAACGAATAGAAGAGAAAGCACAGGGACAAGACATGACAATCTATGACAAAACATGACACTTTGCATCTTTGTTGGTGTGTTTGGACCATGATGGGTCCTTAGTGATGTGGACACCAAGGAACTTGTAGTGCTCAACCCGCTCAACTACAGCCCCATTGATGTGAATGGGGGAGGGCTCCGCAGTCCTTTTCCTGTAATTCACTATCAGCTTCTTTGTCTTGCTCACGTTGAGCAGATCTCAGAAGGGATGAGAAGAGAGATTAAATTAGATGAGATTTATTAGGTTCTTTATCTTCTATTCAGAGGGACTTTTCAGCCATCTCCATTGATTTGGTTTCCATTGTTTAACCTCCTGCTTTGTTGTTTGTCATTCTGCCCACAGTCTTGCCATTGGTCTCAATCAACTATGGAGGAATACTTTAAGTCAATAACAGGACATTACGTTGATGATGACTTCCCTTCGAGTTACAGGGATCATGTATCTGTCTCATGTAGGAAAAACTGACTCTGAAACAGTATACATCTAACAATAAAAGGAACTCACATTTGATTCATTTGAACTAAATGTACTGACTTTTCCCCCTATCCATTGCAATACCATCAGTCTGCAATACCATCAATCTCCAGTCTTTGGTGGGAGTATATGTACAATTTTATGTTATATTAAGTTTGTGTGAAATGTTTAACTCTGAACCTGCCAGGAATATTTGCCAGCCAACTACCCAAAATGCCTATTTGTAATCAATAAATTATGCATGCCAGTTACTGTGGTGAGTCATTCACAATCAATGTGATCTAAATTCAGACAAGCTTGCCGAAAACTGTCTGAGTGAGATAAGGTGCAACAAATTCACTGACAGTAGTGATGTACATTGGCCAAGAGGGGTCACTCCTCCTAATGTTCCAAGTATATCCTACTGTAATGATGTAGAGTCAGGGCCTTAAATACTGTATCATGACTAAATCCATGATCATAATATTTTGGCCATCCAATCATCCCTCAGTTTAGAATGGCATGGAATGACTCCTCACATTTTCCAACTCCAAGAACTGCTGCATCAAGTAGTGATCATTCTGGTGCTCTTTTCTCTGCATCACCCAGACAAGTGGTGCACATGTTAATGGATGAGTTGATTTAAACCCAAACACACAGTAAAGCACTTTAGGATCCAGCCAAACGTGTTACTGTACATGGATATGAATTGTGTAGTAGAGGAGTAGTGGCATTAAATCTAGCCATTCCTATTGTGACGAGGCTCACTGAGGAATTATAGCTATTTATGGGATTGTGAGGGAAGGTGAACCATTGCAGCCCATTGCTGAGGTTGTCTAACAAGGCCCTGAAGCCTAAAGTCATTAGTGTCCCTGCTCTGCCAGATGATCGATGCTAATTTATGTTCGCTTTAGTCAGCTGTCCAGTTTCATTTTCAAGCTGATCAACTTTCTTTTGTCTCCTCGCTGTAGCACGTCCTCTCCCCCTGGCGCTCAAAGTCAAACTCACGGAACTGTATGCATTTGCCTCATGGATCGCTGCTATGATTTTGCTCAGCGTCAAGATGCAGAAACTAGAGTCCCGTAAGCATAATGTACGACAGAGAGCTGGCGCTGTTCCTCTGTCAGATAACACAGCTCTGTTTTAATGATTCTTAGGTCCTGGGAATCTTTGGGGAGGATGTGTTTCTTGGTCACAGTCCAAAAATTTAAAAAATGTTGCTCATGAACCCCATGATTAATTTATATACAACTGTAATAATTATTGTGCCCAGCGGAAGGTGGTCGCAGGTGTTGGAAATACCAAGTGGGATGAATGCGAGTTAATGGTGCCTGCAAGGGAAACTATCTGTCAGGGATAATCCCTAATAACACTGTGGCATAGATAATGAGCCTCTTCTCCCTCAACGGCCTCCGAGATTAAGATAGCTAGCTGGATTCAATGAGGTATGGGTATCGACACGGCTGGATTCTAGTATGATGCATTGGCTGGTTTAATGTTCATTACTGATGAGCAGCATCCCCTAGTGGGATATGTAAACTAGGTGGAACTGAGAGGAGGATGGAGTTGAACTCTGGTGAGCAGTGTTCCACTTCATTAGTTCCTGAGTACTGAGATAAACACGTGACCACTGAAAATGTACATCAGCAGCCTAGCCAGAGGTAATTAAGTCATGTTTTTCGAGTGTACCCCTTTTAATAAGACCAGTATACAGAATCACACACCCTGGGTTTCAAAATCCTCATTTTGTTAGGGTTAATCATGGCATAGAGCATCTGGACCAGGCTGGACTACACCATTTCTCTGTGAAATTGCAACGTCAAGGAGGGTAGAGGAAGGGGGAAAGGGAACCTAAGAATCTACAGTGTTGCAATGGACAGACCTTAATTATTGCTATGAAATATTATACCGGGGGTAGAGACTGAATTAAATCTTGTCCATCCACTTCCATTTATATCCTAATCATATCATAGCTCACCTTTCCAAAACATTCCTGTAATCTCCTTGATCTCAGGTTACTGTCGACCCATATCCAGGCATGGGAGAGGGGAAGCTAGGCAGCACTATGGTGACTAGATGTCAATCAACATCCACCGGCTAATGGGGGAACATGTTGCTAGCTAGAGGAGAGGAGAAAATTGACGAGTAAAACCTAATTACATCCCTTCTTGTTTTTAGTATTCACAGGAACACGACAGTGAGTTCACAGAGTCAACAGGCAACGAAGAGTGAAGGACAGAGTGAATGAAGATAGCTCTAAAGAGAAATCGTTCATATAAATAGATGGATCTCAAATTAACCCACAGATTAATCTTTACACTCTGAACTTACAGTAACCCAGTGATTCACACATATGTTTAAATCACTATCCAATAAATACAAATAAAACAAGACTTTTATAGGTTATGAAAAGCGGCGGCGCAAAATGGTAAGTTAAATAAATAATGATCCTGTTATTTGAAAAATGGTTGTTGTCATGGAGGTGAAGAGAGCTTCTCCCGACAGTGTGGTATAAAAGGAAGAACATAGTAAGATTCGGATTAGGCAGACACAGTGATAAGACGATAAGTGCCATCACCAATAATGTAACTAACACAGATCAGCACCATGGACAGCGCCAGTTGCTGTATGTTGAAAATTCACAGCCCAGTATCTCTATATGTAAAGTGTGTATAAACGCTCAAACATGCGTGCCCACACACTGTACAGTAGACACATCACATAGAATAATGGGATTACAGTAGCCACAGCTCCTGTACCTGAAAAAAAAACACCCAAAGTCACACTCATTTACACTAAGCAATAAATCACCAGCTCCACTGACAACCATGTTTCCCACTGATTGAGTACTCGTAGAGTAACTGGAGAGAGCTCTATACTTCCCCAGGAGCTGAGACACAATCAGCCTCTTCCTTTGGTGAGAGGGAGAGAGAGAGAGAGAGAGAGAGAGAGAGAGAGAGAGAGAGAGAGAGAGAGAGAGAGAGAGAGAGAGAGAGAGAGAGAGAGAGAGAGAGAGAGAGAGAGAGAGAGAAAGAGAGACACTGTGCCTTGCTGCTGCTACCAGTCTGTAACACAGTGTACAGCCCTGATCACAGAGAACATTCCTTCTTCAAGGCTCTGCACAATTATGGCACCAGTGACGGCAACAGTCCACCACTACAGGATTCAAGGATTGTCCTTGAATTCCTGAAGAAAAAGGATGACTGGATGTCAAACAGTGATAAGGTCATAGTTTGCTTGAAATAATTTCTGTATTTTGCCTGGACATATGCATTATTGACTCAAGACTTGGTAAGAATAAAATAATCATAAACTTGGTAAGAATATACAGTGCTAAATATTAAAAAGTTAAATACTGGCCAATAAATTCACTGCTTTTAACTTTTCTACAATGTTGTATGTATAACGCTATAAAAATGTTTTGTAAAAGTGTTAGCTACTTCATAGGGTATGACCATTTCTAAGAGGCATTGTTGTGATACACACACACACAAACACACACACCAATCACAATGACCTGAATTCCTGTGTTTGCAATACAGAGGACATTTACTCATTGTAATTTGGTTTCCAGCATGACAGACACCAGCAAGGCTAACACAAACAGACAGATCGTTTCTGCAGGTGGATAGAGCCCAGCTTGCAGCAGCCTTAATAAAAAGCACTCTGCATACTCTACAGCGCAACATCAGAAAAAAGGCAGAGGAGCAAACTACTAGCAATTTCACAACAAGTGTCTTAGAAAGGATCACTGAGCAAGTTGCTGTTGAAATGGCTAAATGTAATCCAACTCGTGAGAATTCATATTATTTAAGAGCTGTATTTCATACAAAACTAGTGTCCGTGTTTGTTTGGTAGGCAATTTCATATTCAGTGAAAAGAACCAAGGCTCAATAATAATAAGAAAAGATAACTTAAGACAACTTTTACTACTTAATCATTATGATGAACGGTTGTTCTCCAGAGAGAGAATTATATTTCTAACAGGAAAAAAAACAATAAATATAAGCAACAGCAGTGATATTGAACATCTCATTCTATCTGAATGGCTGTGTCCAATAGAGAGTAATGAGGGGAACAATATAAGGCAATTCTTTATTACTGATTACTATGCATAATTCTGCCACTCTTGTTACAATAGTGAATGGATATGGTATGCTGTTCCCTGTTGGGTGCAATATAACACCACCCTTAACCAATCATATATATATATTTCGCTACCCGTTGAGCTAAGAGGAGTGTTGGAGTGTGGTGTTATGCTTCTCTAGACTAATGGCTTTTCTATTTTAAGGGTTGACAGCGCAAGTCAAATGCATGTAATCGGGTTCATGCCATTGTTTCCAGTGAGTTGCTTACGACACACAACATTTTTCACAGCTTGTTTTCTTGCAATGTTGAAGCCTACTGCATCTTACTAAATGACTCAAATTAGGTGATAATGAGCACACATAGGCATATCTTTAGCACAATGGAAAGTTTCAAGGAGAGTATGATTTCCTAGATTGAACTTTTAGTCTTGACACTTTCTCATCAACAGCTACGTTTGACATTTGAGTCATTTAGCAGACGCTCTTATCCAGAGTGGCTTACAGGAGCAATTAGGGTTAAGTGCTTTGCTCAAGGGAACATCAACACATTTTTCACCTAGTTGGTTAAGGGATTTGAAGCAGCGACCTTTCGGTTACCAGCCCGGCGCTCTTAACCGCTAGGCTACCTGCCGCCCATATCAAATAAAAAAATTACCTAGTGAATTGTTGCTAGTCTTTGTGATCTGTGCTGGTTTTACAGTATGTTAACGATGTGAAATGGAACACAGCCTTGTCTCAGTAGCAGATTGTATAATAGCAAACCAGCCAGATAAACTCAGATATCCATCTATTCAGACATGTCCTTATCATATCCAACGTCTTATTCTATTCTTTATCAAAAATCCTCACCCTGAGCACAGGGTTTTTCCTATATTTTCTATAATCCTCAGTCATTGTATATAAGGTGTTAACGTTTGAAGCCTCTCTTTCAGCATTCCAAAAAATGTCTCTAGTTCCACCCCTTCCTTACATACTCAGGTATCCAGCAGCAGGCCTTTGGAAACGACACTAAGTGCCCAAAGAAAGGGAGTCACATTACTGCAGCCCCAGAGATTATGAATGATAGGGAAACTCTTTTTACATTCATTACAGGGCCACCCATGAATAATTCATTGAATCAAATTACAGGCCCCGAAATATTCAACGGTGTTGTATCAGCCCTTTCCTCTCCAATTGATCACTTCTTATACAAGTGATGTATTTGCCGGCAAGGGAGCTGCAGCCCCATTCACCAGCTAACCAGATAGGAAATAGCTCTTACAGTAGGGCGAAGGGACATTAGGAGCAATTCCAAACTGATATGAATAGGTGAAGTCAAGATCAAGAGAAATCTAACAGCAACGCTCATCTATGTCGGTGGAACCATTTTATTTGTTTTGTCAGGTGAAATATATGTTTCTGTAAATAATACTTTGCCCTGAGTCAAATAATACACCCCTTTGAGAATATCTTGAGAAAAAAAAAGAAATTCAAATCACAAACTGCTGATCCGCATCATCATCCTATATCATCAGAGCTGCAACAGAGTTCTGTCAACACAGCCTGGTTGTGGGTCCCACCGGGGAATGGCAGCTGTCATTCACCTGTACAATGTGGGAGACAGCAGTGGTATTTCAGAGAAAGGAAAGTGAGTCCATCATCTCTGCTAGGTCACAGAGTGATTAATTCTGCTAAAGATTAGGCATGAACTGTGACCGCTCTCCTTGACACGGGCTCTGACAGAGTATACAGACCCAACAAAACAGGTCAATGCCGCTCTGATTATTCCCCCTAAATCAATAAGAATAGAAAAGATGGTAAAGTAGAAGGTGGAATCTGAGGTTGGCAGTGACGGACATCAAACAGAAAAGCAGCTTGAGATGAAGAGACCACACAACAGAGTTATAATATAAAAAGCGTATTGCATTTTGTTACATCTGCCGGATTCCAAAGGGTGCGATCTATCTGTTAGAGCTCCTCAGATCAGCCTTGCTGTGTCCCTCATTTCACAGTCTTTGCAGACCCTGCAAAAACTTGAAGATACGATTTCATTGGAATTAAAAAGGCTTCTGAAACCAGTGCCGATTTTAGCATGTAAATCTTGGTTGTGCATACTCCACCCCCAACAATGTTGACCCCTGCCAGCAAAGCCACACCACAGCACTAAACAATACATTAATTGCACTATAACGGTGACAAACAGTGCCCACAAACTGTTAAGGCCTATATGAAGCTGTTCCAACAGCAGAGCTTTCTTTACAGCACCATGAAGCCTTGTCTGGCAGCAAAACAGTTAACACAGCCTCATTTACTGCCTTTTCAAAAAACATAGCTGATATATGGTTTCTACTGACAATTGAGACGTACAAACTATGGCATAAGGGAACGATGGGCGGATAAGAGGCAATCCGAAATTTCGATTAAGGCATTAATGAGCGAGCTAAGACAGACATAATCAATAGAACTATTTGTTCCGCACTTTTGAAATGTACAGCAACAGAATTCAGAACATGGGCCATTCGTACAGTATTCTCCCTGTACACTAAGTCAGAACCATTGAATAAATAACCATAGAAGCAGACAATGAAAGCTCTTAAAATATTTGATGATGACATCGGCACCACCAAGTCAGAACAGTAGAGTAAGTTATGAGGGGGAAAGGGACCAAATTATTTGGGTGAGGCACATGTGCTACTAACAGCTTACTACACAGCATACACCTAGTATTACTTCTTAGCTTCAGTATACATATCTCCCTTGCATATATCATTTACGCAGTAGGATACAAGACATTATTTGGACTCACCATTGTGCTGTGGCGCGGCGGTCCTTTTTGTGGGCAAATTTTGTCATAAAACTTTGTCATCAATGTCGGGCATTCTCTGGATTTATAGCGCTTCAAGACAACTGGGAACTCTGAAAACAACATGGTCGAATCATGATGTCAGTGATCTTCAGTTTGGAGCTCTAAAAATAGGACCGATGTCCCGATTTGGAATTCCGAGTTGGAAGAAAGTTCAAAATGTATTTTCCCAGTCGGAGCTCTTTATTACGAGTTTGAGATTTCCCAGTTATTTTGAACGGGGCAGAAGTCATGCTGGATTGACAGCATGGGCAATGTATTCAACTTTTTCTGGCTCATGACGTTTCATGTGAATTTTTATCCTTTTAAGGAAAAGAGACTCTTAAACTCAGACTTGGATGACACACCCTCTCCACCGAATAGCAGGCAATAATGATTGCTTTGCAACACTTGCAGTTAGCCACTGATTCCTTTCAAACCATTCATTGTTGAATTTGAGATTTCCAACTTGTTGTCCAATGGCCGATGAGCACCGATACGTTTTATCATTTCTCTTCATATGACGAGGATTGAAAAGGATTTGCCAGTAGATTGTCAACTTGATTCATGATGATTTTGAAAGTATGATGTTCAGTCCAATCAATGCTACGATAGATATAATGTGATGTAATGTAATTTTATCTGTGGCCAATTACCTTGAGCCTTGGATGGGCACTTCTAATGTAAATCTATCGCAGCATCCAAGGGGCCTTGAACTTTCTAGCTCTCCCTGTAGATTTTGTGGTGACAGAACACTGAGCCAATCATGGCACAGCAAGAGAACATTACCAACCCCTATGCTCTGTATTTTCTGCTGGCTGCCACTTCACCACAGAAAGCACTGAGGTAGGCAGAAACACCTGCATTTTGGAGCTGTCTTACTCAAGATAGCAAAAAAGAGACCATGTTTGTATGTGGCTGTATTAACTCAATTTATGTAATTTAAACAAAAAATGTTTTGCAAACTGATATGTGATACGTATTAATGCCAAGATAATATGAAAAACAGCCCCCCAAAATTGTATTTTAGCTAAACAGGTGGGGCTCAAAAACACTGGTCGCCATAGAAACTATCTATGGTAATGTGGAGAGATTTGTTTTAATGCATATTTTATTATAATGTCCAGGACCCCCACATCTAAAAGGAAAGTGCAGTTTTTCATTTATATTAATTTAGTTAATTTCACCATTATTTACCAGGTAGGCCAGGAACTCTCACAACTTCTCATTGACAACTGCGACTGTGCCAAAATAAAGCTAAGCAGTGCAACACAAACAGAGTTTGTGTAGAATAAACAAACGTAGAATAAACAAACGTACAGTCACTAACACAATAGAAAAAGTCTATATACAGCGTGTGCAAATGGCGTGAGGTGGTAAGGCAATAAATCGGCCATAGTAACATAGTAATTACAATTTAGCAAATTAGCACTGGAGGAATAGATGTGCAAGTAGAAATACTAGTATGCAAAAGAGCAAAAAAGTAAATAAAAACAATATGGGGATGAGGTAGGCAGTTGGATGGGCTATTTACAGATGGGCTGCATACAGCGATCGGTTAGCTGCTCAGATAGCTGATGCTTAAAGTTAGTGAGGGAGATCTATGTCTCCAACTTCAGCGATTTCTGCAATTCGTTACATTAATTGGCAGCAGAGAACTGGAAGGAAAGGTGGCCAAATGGGGTGTTGGCTTTGGGAATGACCCGTGAGATATACCTGCTGGATCGTGTGCTACGGGTGGGTGTTGTTATGGTGACCAGTGATCTGAGATAACGTGGAGCTTTACCTCGCAAAGACTTATAGATGACCTGGAGCCAGTGGGTCTGGCGACAAATATGTAGTGAGGGCCAGCCAACGAGAGGATACAGGTTGCAGTGGTGGGTAGTATATTGGGCTTTGGTGACAAAATGGATGGCACTGTGATAGACTGCATCCAGATGTCCGGACAACAGGCCATCCGATTTGACACACTGAACTCTATCTGAGGAGGAAGTAGGTGGTGAACTAGGTGAGGCAGTCATTTGAGAAACCAAGGCTGTTGAGTCTGCCGATTAGAATAGAGTGATTGACAGAGTTGAAAGCCTTGGCAAGGTCGATGAGAAGACTGCACATAACTGTCTTTTATCGATGGCGGTTATGATATCGTTTAGGACCTTGAGCGAGGCTGAGGTGCACCCATGACCAGCTCAGAAACCAGATTGCACAGTGGAGAAGGTACATGGGATTCGAAATGGTCAGTGATCTGTTTGTTAACTTGGCTTTCGAAGACTTTAGAAAGGCAGGATGGATATAGGTCTGTAACAGTTTGGGTCTAGAGTGTCACCCCCATTGAAGAGGGGGATGACCGCGGCAGCTTTCCAATCTTTAGGGATCTCGGATACGAAAGAGAGGTTGAACAGACTGGTAATAGGGGTTGCAAATTTAGGTCCAGGTTTTGCAGATCTTTCAGAACATCTGCTATCTGGAAACCCAGCCTTTGGGTGAAGGAGAAGCTGGGGAGGCTTGGGAAAGTAGCTTGCGGAGCTGTAGGCTGGGGTTGGGGTAGCCAGGAGGAAAGCATGGCCAGCCATAGAGAAATGCTTATTGAAATTCTCATTATCATGGATTTATCGGTGGTGACAGTGTTTCCTAGCCTCAGTGTATTGGGCAGCTGGGAGGAGGTGCTCTTATTCTCCATAAACTTTACAGTGTCCAAAACCTTTTGGAGTTGGAGCTACAGGATGTACATTTTTGTTTGATAAAGCTAGCCTTTGCTTTCCTAACTGACTGTGTGTATTGAATCCTGACTTCCCTGAAAAGTTGCATATCGCAGGGACTGTTCGATGCTTGTGCAGTCCGCCATAGAATGTTCTTGTGCTGGTCAAGGGCCGTCAGGTCTGGAGTGAACCAAGGGCTATATCTGTTCTTAGTTCTACATTTTTTGAAAGGGGCATGCTTATTCAAGATGGTGAGGAAATTACTTTTAAAGAATGACCAGGCATCCTCTACTGACGGGATGAGGTCAATATCCTTCTAGGATTCCTGGGCCAGGTCGATCAGAAAGGCCTGCTCGCAGAAGTGTTTTCAGGAGCGTTTGACAGTAATGAGGCAGTGATCACTGAGGTCCTGATTGAAAACAACAGAGGTGTATTTGGAGGGCAAGTTGGTCAGGATAATATTTACGAGGTGCCCATGTTTACGGATTTAGGGTTGTACTTGGTGGGTTCCTCGATAATTTGTGTGAGATTGAAGGCATCTATCTTAGATTGTAGGACTGCTGGGGTGTTAAACATATCCCAGTTTAGGTCACCTAACAGAACAAACTCTGAAGATAGATGGGGGGCAATCAATTCACATATGGTGTCCAGGGCACAGCTGGGAGCTGAGGGGGGTCTATAACAGGCGGCAACAGTAAGAGACTTATTTCTGGAGAGATGTATTATTTATTTATTTTTATTAGAAGCTCGAACTGTTTGGGCATAGACCTGGAAAGTATGACAGAACTTTGCAGGCTATCTCTGCAGTAGATTGCAACTCATCCCCCTTTAGCAGTTCTATCTTGATGGGAAATGTTGTAGTTGGGGATGGAAATCTCAGAATTTTTGGTGGTCTTCCTAAACCAGGATTCAGACACGGCAAGGACATCAGGGTTGGAGGAGTGTGCTAAAGCAGTGAGTAAAACAAACTTAAGGAGGTGGCTTCTGATGTTAAAAATGCATGAAACCAAGGCTTTAACAGTTACAGCAGTCAACAAATGAGAGCGCCTGGGGACTCGCTGTGCCTGGGTTAACTTCCACATCATCTGAGAGACAGAGGAGGAGTAGGATGAGGGTACAGCTAAAGGCTACCAAAACTAGTCATCTAGTGCGTTGGGAACAGAGAATAAAAGGAGCAGATTTATGGGTGTGGTAGGATATATTCAGGGAATAATGTACAAACAGGGGTATGGTAGGGTGTGGGTACAGTGGAGGTGACATTTAGTGACAATGAGAGAGGTTGCATCTCTGGACACACTAGTTATGCTGGGTGAGGTCACCACATGTGTGGGAGGTGGAACAAAAGAGGTATCTGAGGCATGTTGAGAGGGTCTAGGGGCTCCGCAGTAAACGAAAACAATTATAACTATCCTAAACAACAGTATACAAGGCATATTGACATTAGAGAGAGACATAAAGCGAGGCATAAAGCAATCACAGGTGTTGATTGGGAGAGCTAGCTAAGACAACGTCGGGTAAGACAACATCAGCTAAGACAACAACAACAGGTAAAATGGCAATGAATGGGCAGAGGGTCAGTTAACTACACACAGGGCCTAAGTTTGAGGCTGGGGCCGACAGATGAACAAAATAAACTAAATGGAGTACCGTGATTAATAAACAGCCCAGCAGGCATCAGCTATGTAGCCAAGTGATAATAGGGTCCAGTGAGCAGCAATAGATGAAACAGGGAAGCCGCTAGGTAGTCATTACTACGCTGGCAAGCGGGAGACATGGCGTTCAAAAAAATGTTAGCAGGCCGTGGTTAGTAGAAGCATCTGCTCCAACTTCCGGCAAAGGCCGGTTGAGGGCACAACAGATGGAATTATGTCGGCAGACCAGTCATGATGGAACGGCAGGGCTCCGTGTCGACAAAGGGTCCAGGCCAATTGGCAAAAGAGGTATTGTAGCTGGAGTAATTTTGTTTGCTAGCCGGGAGATGCACCCGGCTCGCGGCTAACTGGACAAGGGTGTTAGCCACTATAGCCACTCGGTAGCAGCTAGCTAGCAGCGATGAACCGATGCAAAGGCCCAGAGCTTACTGCAGGAATCCGGTGGTGTAGTGGATTCTAGTCATGTTTGTGAAGAGTCCCGGAGGTATCAGCTGTATATCGGAGGTCCACTGAGTAGGCCGGGAGATGGGCCTTGCTCAAGGCTAGCTTCGGGGCTGGGCCACTCGATGGAAGTTAGCTAGCTGTGTTGATCAGGAGTAATGGTCCAGGGCTTACAACAGGAATCTGGTGTTTTAGTGGAGAAAAACAGTCCGATATGCTCAGGGTTGATAAAGTGATGTGCAGACTGGCAAGTATTATCCAGGCTAAAAGCAGCTGGTGTCTGTACTAAAGGTCTGATGGAGGTTCTGGCTATAAGGTCTAAAATAGCAGATCTGTATTACATTGGGTGAGGCGGGTTGCCGGAAGGTATATTTAATTTAAAAATGGAACAAGAGATTGAAAATATATTGAAATATATACAAAAAAAGATGAAAAATTACACAATTTAGATGAGAGAACGTAATCATACAAAAAATGTATGTATTTGAAAAATCAAGATATATCCGTATCTCAGTGTTAACCAGTGAATTATCCTACAAGATAATCTATAAAGGTAAGATCAAAAGGGCAAAGCCATACAACAAAATGGAGTCAAACGACAATTTGTCAAGTACCCTCATCCTACTCCTCCTCTGTCTCTCAGTCATGAGTTCACTGACTAAAGCTACTGTATATTTGGAGAATTTCTTTTTTTTTAAATCACAGATTGAAGGTCAAGAGTATTAATGGAAAATAAACTCCAGAACCTCCTCAAGCATGAAATAATAATGCAGATGATTTAAAAGTCATTGAAATCACTACCACATTTCAACATGTAATACAGCTGCTAAATACTGCATGTCCTTTTTCAATATTTTTTCCCCCCTCAAGGGTAGTCTACTGTTCCAGTGATACCATGGCTGCTGCGCCCTTGTCTGCCCATGCACCCTAAACTTTCTGGGACCCCAATCTCAGAGGTCTTAATTAGGCTGTCTCCCTCAGCTAGAGACATCTGGTACCACACAGCCCCAGAGACATAAAGCCCATTAAAACTAGTTCTCCAACTCCATTTGGAATCTAGCTCAGTAAAGAGAGGATTTTTTCTGGCATATCTACCCTTATCACCATTGACTTTTACCCCCTGCCTGACACTATTTTACACACATGAAATAAGGGAGACGGAGTGATAATTAGGAGTGTGTTTTTTAACCTATTGTGAGATGTCAAACTTGATAAATTTGACATTATTCACACCATTGTCATAAAGATTCAAAACACATGTTTGCAGGGTAGGAAGTGGAAGTGCTCTTTTTCAAGTCTGAAATTATTCATATTTCTTAATCCCCCAGTAATTACCACAAAGTTACCATTAAAATAGCTTCAGCTGTTGGTGGAAGATGTATTCAGTGTTCACGTGTTCTGTGAACAAGGTGGTCCATTGTGTTACTTTTAACAACCAAACGTATTCCAACCACAAAGTGTTTTGAAAATGATTTCAGATTTAATGGCTGAAGTGCAGCTTCTTCACCATGACATGCAGTGGGCTTAAAACCTATTTTAATTTTTCTGTTAGGATAATGTTTTGGACAAGGGCATTTGCATTGCATGTATCACATGAGAGGTTGAATACAGCATTGCTGTATGGGGCATGGGGCGGCAGGGTAGCCTAGTGTTTAGAGCATTAGTAACCGGAAGGTTGCAAGTTCAAACCCCGAGCTGACAAGGTACAAATCTGTCGTTCTGCCCCTGAACAGGCAGTTAACCCACTGTTCCTAGGCCGTCATTGAAAATAAGAATTTGTTCTTAACTGACTTGCCGTGTTAAATAAAGGCAAAAAATATATAATTTAAAAAAGTTACCTAAAAGCATGGAAAAAGTATAGAACATCATAAAAAATGCTGTTACTAAAGTGTTGCACAGCATGTGCGGGGCAAAGCCATTACTACGTTACAGTGAGATAGATATGGGAAGGGACTACTGAATACAAAATCTTTTTTTGTTGTAGTTTAGCTGACACTTATCCAGAGTGACTTACAGTAGTGACAGAGTGCATACATTTTCACTTATTTTATTTTCATACTGGAAATGCAGTTGTCACGTACACAAGTACAGTGAATGCCTTTCTTGCAAGGTCTTTCCCAACAGTGCAGTATTCAATATCAGCAGTACTACAAAATAAAGTAAAGTAGAACAAAAACACATGAGAAATAGAGATAAGAAGAACACAAGAAAGTAAACAATATACAGGGTCAGTTTGCCAATAACATGTTTACAATGTGCATGGATACTGGAGTGGTAGGGTTAGATATGTATAGGGGTAAGGTGACTAGGCATCAGGATAAATGATAAACAGAGTAGCAGCAGCATATGTTAGTAAAATATCCTTTCATAAAAATATATTTTTTGCATTGCATGTATTACATGAGCGGTTGAATGAAGCATTGCTGCATGGGGCACACAACATGTCTTTGTAGTTGAGTAGTCAGCCAAGGATCCTGCTCAAATGTTGCTGTAATAGGGCTAAATGTTTCTCCTTTGCATGGTGTTTTGTTGCAGGTTTTGTTTTTTGGTTATTCATTGTCAAGCTTTAAAAAACAAAGCCAGACTGCAACATTTTATTAGCCTAGCACAACTGCAGCATGTGTCTTTACACCTTCCCTCCGCTGGGCGCAGTAAGTGGGAGACAAACTCAGTGCAATTGAAGGTGAATTCATCTATGCTATGGCATCAGGCTGTAATTTCATAAAGTAGATGACTCAACTGTTGACTAATTTATACTCGCTTGTGTCCCCTATTCGGCCTTTGGACCTTGTGTTTGATACGTGCACTTGTGTTTGTCACTTGCACCAAATACAACAGTAAACCTTACAATGAATTGCTTATTTACAAGCCCTTAAACATCAATGCAGTTCAGTTTTAAGTAAAAAAATGCTAAGTAAAAAATAACAGTAACAAATATTTTACTGCTGCTCTTTAATTAACAATAGGGAGTCAATGTGTGGGGGCACTGGTTAGCCGAGGTAATTGAGGTAATATGTACATGTAGGTAGAGTTAAAGTGACTATTCATAGACAATAAACGGAGAGTAGCAGCAGCGTAAAACAGGGGTGGGCAAATGTTTTATTTATTTATTTCACCTTTATTTAACCAGGTAGGCTAGTTAAGAACAAGTTCTCATTTACAACTGCGACCATCCAAGATAAAGCACAGCAGTTCGATACATACAACAACACAGAGTTACACATGGAATAAACAAACATACAGTAGAAAAAGTCAATATACAGTGTGTGTAAATGAGGTAAGATAAAGGAGTTAAGGCAATAAATAGGCCATGGTGGTGAAGTAACTACAATATACCAATTAAACACTGGAGTGATAGATGTGCAGAAGACGAATGTGCAAGTAGAGATACTGGGGTGCAAAGGAGCAAGATAAATAAATACATACAGTATGGGGATGAGGTTGGATGGGCTATTTACAGATGGGCTATGTACAAGTGCAGTGATCTGTGAGCTGCTCTGACAGTTGGTGCTTAAAGCTAGTGAGGGAGATATCAGTCTCCAGCTTCACTGATTTTTGCAGTTCGTTCCAGTCATTGGCAGCAGAGAACTGGAAGGAAAGGTGGCCAAAGAGGAATTGGCTTTGGGGGTGACCAGTGAGATATACCTGCTGCCAGGCAGGGTAGCCATTTGATTAGCTGTTCAGGAGTCTTATGGCTTGAGAGTAGAAAATGTTATGAAGGTTTTTGGACCTAGACTTGGCACTCCGGTACTGCTTGCCGTGTGGTAGCAGAGAGACAATTCTATAACTAGTGTGGCTGGAGTCTGTCAATTTTTAGGGTCTTCCTCTGACACTGCCTGGTATAGAGGTCCTGGATGGCAGGAAGTTTGGCCCCAGTGATGTCCTGGGCCAGACGCACTACCCTCTGTAGTGCCTTGCAGATACCATACCAGGCAGTGATGCAACCACTCGATGATGCAGCTGTAGACATTTTTGTGGATCTGAGGACCCATGCCAAATCTTTTCAGTCTCCTGAGGGGGAATAGGCTTTGTCGTGCCCTCTTCACGACTGTGTTGGTGTGTTTGGACGATGATAGTTTGTTGGTGATGAGGACACCAAGAAAGTTGAAGCTCTCAACATGCTCCACTACAGCCCCATCGATGAGAATGGGTGAATGCTCTGTTCTCCTTTTCCTGTAGTCCACAATCATAGAATTTATCTTGATCACGTTGAGGGAGAGGTTGTTGTCCTGGCACCACACGGCCAGGTCTCTGACCTCCTCCCTATAGGCTGTCTCATCGTTGTCGGTGACCTACGACTGTTGTCGATTTCATTTTCAATACATTAGCCATGTTATGACTGACTTGTGATCACTGCCCTTGCTAGTTTTATTGTATTGACATTCCCAGCCTTATTACAGTCGTCGGTTTTTGTTCAAAATATTGAGTCACTGAAACGGAAAAATCCTGAATGGGCGGAGGCAGCAAACAACGTAGCAGGCCAGCTGTGATTTACAACAAGTATTGGATAATTATATTAATCATGCATTGAACTGCATCCATCTATTCTGGCAACAATGCCTTACTGTCCGTCATGGAGTTTTTTTTCAAATAGAACATATGTTTAAAAAATCTTGTGAAGTTGGTTTTGAAGTATTAGCTGGGAATTGTATATTGTTTACTGAAATTATGATTGTCTGTTCGTTTCATATCTGCAAAGTAGTTAAAATGCGGATGTGTTCCACTTTAAAACAGTTACAGGGTTGAATGGCTGTGATAGGAGAAAACGGAGGATGGATAAAGAGCATTGTAATTACTCCACAATACTAACCTACAGTGCCTTGCGAAAGTATTTGTAGGTGGCGCTACAAAGTATTAACTTAAGGGGGCTGAATAATTTTGCACGCCCAATTTTTCAGTTTTTGATTTGTTAAAAAAGTTTGAAATATCCAATAAATGTCGTTCCACTTCATGATTGTGTCCCACTTGTTGTTGATTCTTCACAAAAAAATACAGTTTTATATCTTTATGTTTGAAGCCTGAAATGTGGCAAAAGGTCGCAAAGTTCAAGGGGGCCGAATACTTTCGCAAGGCCCTGTATATGACAGAGTGAAAATAACGAAGCCTGTACAGAATACAAATATTCAAAAACATGCATCTTGTTTCCAAAAAGGCACTAAACTAAAACTGCAAAACTGTAGCAAAGAAATTAACTTCATGTCCCGAATACAAAGCGTTATGTTTGGTGAAAATCCAACACATCTTAATATCTTCAAGAATGATGGTGGCTGCATTATGTTATAGGCTGCATCATGTTCTATCCTCTACTAACCGTTGCCACTGCAAATTGACTCTGTACCGGTACGCCCTGTATATAGCCTCACTATTGTTATTTTACTGCTGCAGTTTAATTATTTGTTAGTTTTATTTTCTATTTTTTACTTATCTTTCTTTCTTAAAACATTGTTGTTTAAGGGCTTGTAAGAAAGCACTTCAATTTAAGGTCTACACCTGTTGTATTCAGCGAATGTGACAAATAACATTTGCTTGTCATCGATAAGGACTAAGGCTTTTTTTTATTATAAAAATAAACTGAATAGAGCTAAGCACAGGGAAAATCCTAGAGGAAAACCTGGTCCAGTCTTCTTTCCAACAGACAGTGTGAGACATATTCACCTTTCAAGCAGGAAAAAAACCTAAAACACAAGGCCAAATATACACCAGAGTTAATTACCAAGACAACATTGAATGTTCCTGAGTGGCCTAGTTACAGTTATGACTTTATCAGCTTAAATCTATGGCAAGTCTAACAAAGGTCAACAACCAACTCAACAGCGTTTTAAGAAATTAAAAAATAATATTGTGCAATAATGTAGAATCAAGGTGTTCAAAGCTCTTAGAGACTTACCCAGAAAGACTCACAGCTGTAATCGCTGCCAAAGGTGAATTAGATATATATGTGTCTCATTTTCAATATATTTCCTGAAATAAAAAAAATGAAAACATGCTTTCACTTTGTCATTATGGGGTATTGTGTGTAGATGGGTGGGAAATAAAATCTAGAATCCATTTTGAATTCCGGCTGTAACACAACAAACTGTGGAATAAGTCAATGGGTATGAATACTTTCTGAAGGGCACTGTACGTGCATAATGACATGTATTTCATTGTGACAGTAAGGGGAAAACACAGCATGAAACCTTCTTTACTCTTCAGTTAACACGGACACACACACACTCTCCCTTCCTCACACGCTCTCTGTCTCCCTCTCTCATAAACACACAGACAAATAAAAATCTAATCAGATCATTAATTGTATTGGTCTCATACTCATATTATACAGCGAAATGCTTCTGATACAAGCTCCAACAGTACAGTAGTATCTAACAATTCACAACAATAACTACAAATCTAAAAAGTCAAATAATGGAATTAAGAAATATTAGGATGAGCAATGTCGGTGTATACAGTTGAAGTCGGAAGTTTATATACACCTTAGCTAGATACATTTTAACTCAGTTTTTCACAATTCCTGATATTTAATCCTAGTAAAAATTCCCTGTCTTAGGTCAGTTATCATCACTACTTTATTTTAAGAATGTGAAATGTCAGGATAATAGTTGAGAGAATGATTTATTTCAGCTTTTATTTCTTTCATCACATTCCCAGTGGGTCAGAAGTTTACATGCACTCAATTAGTATTTGGTAGCATTGCCTTTAAATTGTTTAATGTTTCAGGTAGGCTTCCACAAGCTTCCCACAGTAAGTTGGGTGAATTTTGGCCCATCCCTCCTGACAGAGCTGGTGTAACTGAGTCAGGTTTGTAGGCCTCCTTGCTCGCACACGCTTTTTCAGTTCTGCCCACAAATGTTTAATAGGATTGAGGTCCTTAAGCCAATTTGCCAATTTGGAAGTATGCCTGGGGTAATTGTCCATTTGGAAGTCCCATTTGCGACCAAGCTTTAACTTCCTGATTGATGTCTTGAGATGTTGCTTCAATATATCCACATAATTGTGTTTCCTCATGATGCCATCTATTTTGTGAAGTGCACCAGTCCATCCTGCAGCAAAGCACACCCACTACATGATGCTGCCACCCCCGTGCTTCACGGTTGGGATGGTATTCTTTGGCTTGCAAGCCTTCCCCTTTTACCTCCAAACATAGCGGTCATTTTGACCAAACAGCTCTATTTTAGTTTCATCAGACCAGAGGACATTTCTCCAAAAAGTACGATCTTTGTCCCTGTGTGCAGTTGCAAACCGTAGTCTGGCATTTTTATGGACACTGTGCAATCTAACCTCCAAACGAGGTGTAGTGTCCTTTCAGAACATCTGCTATCCGAATTTGGGTAAAGAGAAGCTGGGGAGGCGTGGGCGAGTAGCTGCGGGGGGGTGGAGCTGTTGGCCGAGGTTGGAGTAGCCAGGAGGAAGGCATGGCCAGCCGTTGTGACATGTGACACTGCACATCATTCATTGAGACCCTTTATTATTTAAATATTTATTGGAAATGCATTGATAGATCATTCAGTAACATTTTTAGAGCCTTATAACTGAAAACGTTTTTACGTGACCGATGGGATTAAATAGGTTAATGCTAAATAATTATTCAAAAACAAACACTGAAAACCCCTTTGAGGCAACTGCAATGGGCTAAAGCTGGTTTCGATGGCTAGAGTGAACCTGTGAAGTTGATGGTTCTACCATGTTGTTGTTGAGAGCATGCAGTTTGTGAGTGTGTGTGGCTGAGGGGACAGAATGGATTGTCTCAGTGGCTAAGAGAGCATGCAGTTTGTGAGTGTGTGTGGCTGAGGGGACAGAATGGATTGTCTCAGTGGCTAAGAGAGCATGCAGTTTGTGAGTGTGTGTGGCTGAGGGGACAGAATGGATTGTCTCAGTGGCTAAGAGAACATGCAGTTTGTGAGTGTGTGTGGCTGAGGGGACAGAATGGATTGTCTCAGTGGCTAAGAGAGCATGCAGTTTGTGAGTGTGTGTGGCTGAGGGGACAGAATGGATTGTCTCAGTGGCTAAGAGAACATGCAGTTTGTGAGTGTGTGTGGCTGAGGGGACAGAATGGATTGTCTCAGTGGCTAAGAGAGCATGCAGTTTGTGAGTGTGTGTGGCTGACGGGACAGAATGGATTGTCTCAGTGGCTAAGAGAGCATGCAGTTTGTGAGTGTGTGTGGCTGAGGGGACAGAATGGATTGTCTCAGTGGCTAAGAGAACATGCAGTTTGTGAGTGTGTGTGGCTGAGGGGACAGAATGGATTGTCTCAGTGGCTAAGAGAGCATGCAGTTTGTGAGTGTGTGTGGCTGAGGGGACAGAATGGATTGTCTCAGTGGCTAAGAGAGCATGCAGTTTGTGAGTGTGTGTGGCTGAGGGGACAGAATGGATTGTCTCAGTGGCTAAGAGAGCATGCAGTTTGTGAGTGTGTGTGGCTGAGGGGACAGAATGGATTGTCTCAGTGGCTAAGAGAGCATGCAGTTTGTGAGTGTGTGTGGCTGAGGGGACAGAATGGATTGTCTCAGTGGCTAAGAGAGCATGCAGTTTGTGAGTGTGTGTGGCTGAGGGGACAGAATGGATTGTCTCAGTGGCTAAGAGAGCATGCCAGTCACTCAAAGCCTAATGTTTGCCGCTCCTCTGGACCTCTCCCCTGAACTCCACTGTGCCTAAATCACCACAGCTTCACCCTTTATCCCCACTTAAGTCCTGTAACTTCGCTCTCATTACCATCAATTAAGACACGGTTTAGTCTGACTAAGTCAATTTTAAGCCTGCGGCAGTGCACACAACATGCCTTCCACAACTCAGAGTGTGGAGTCCTTCACACTGGTGGCCTCCACATATTCCTCACTATATCGCCCTGATAAAACAGGCCCATTCCTAATTTCAGTGGCACTATCTTGCATCTACAGGGGGATAGATGGTGTTGCTGCAATCAGCAGTCCACAAGGACCATTTGCACTTCTCTCTGTGCTTTAGCACCGTGGAACATGTGTTTTCAGAGAAAGTCTATCTCCTTCTCATGTCACTTTAATAGATGACAAACAAGCCATCGGTAATATAATTAACAACAATTAGCAACATGGCGGGCAGGTGTCTCTATTTTAAAGGGACTCGTCTAATTTATCATACAGCAAGCCTGTGCTACTGTATGGGACTAATCTAGTTTCCTTCAGTAAATTATGCCATGTACAAAGTAGACTTTCCATATGACAACTAATCACAGCTCTAACATTGTTCACCCTTGGAGTCAACACGTTTTCATTTCTGAGGATGGATCACAAATTGACCACCACAACCTCCACTACACCTTATTTCAAACCTGTCTTGTTTGATCAAGCCGAAAAATTACATGAAGAGCCTCGCTTCTGTGCAGGAGCATTTATGACTGCAGATAGATAACCTTATATGTCTGACATTTCCGAGGAAAAGGCTGCTTGGATGGGTTAGTAGGGGACTGACACAAACCCACAACTCCCAATTCTATGGGTAAAAGCAGTGCACTATATAGGGAATAGGGTGCAATTTCAGACACAGTCCTGGTTAGGTGCTGTTGAACAATGAGGCTCAGTGCTCCTGGGTTTGACAACATCAGGCTGGGCTGCTTTTGCTTGGGCCTCGATCACTAGGCCTGAGGATTAGTATGCAAAGCATTAAGGCATTGAACATGATGTCTGCTGCCAGTGACAAACTGTAATGAACCCAGCGGTACCTTATCAACCCTGCTGGAAGCAGCAATGATCACACCAGAACAGTTCCCTGCGACTCAAAGTGAATTGAAGTGAAATTGTAGTGAGAGACCAGGAATTGGATTAACTTCTGTGTTATTTAGACAAAACCTCTACTATTTGTAGATGTAATATATAATAGGATACTACAGTTGTGACCAAAAATTGAGAATGAAAGTTTGCTGCTTCAGTGTCCTTAGATATTTTTGCGAGATGTTACTATGGAGTACTGAAGTATAATTACATGCATTTCAGTGTCAAAGGCTTTTATTCACAATTACATGAAGTTGATGCAAAGAGTCAATACTTGCAGTGTTGACCCTTATTTGTCAAGACCTCTGCACTCTGCCCTGGCATGCTGTCAATTAACTTCTGGGCCACATCCTGACTGATGGCAGCCCATTCTTGCATAATCAATGCTTGGAGTCTGTCAGAATTTGTGGGTTTTGTTTGTCCACCCGCCTCTTGAGGATTGACCACAAGTTCACAATGGGATTAAGGTCTGGGGAGTTTCCTGGCCATGGACCCAAAATATCGATGTTTTGTTCTCCAAGCCACTTAGTTATCACTTTTGACTTATGGCAAGGTGCTCCATCATGCTGGAAAAGGCATTGTTTGTCGCCAAACTGTTCCTGGATGTTTGGGAGAAGTTGCTCTCGGAGGATGTGTTGGTACCATTCTTTATTCATGGCTGTGTTCTTAGGAAAAATTGTGAGTGAGACCACTCCCTTGGCTGAGAAGAAACCCCACACATGAATGGTCTCAGGATGCTTTACTGTTGGCATGACACAAGACTGATGATAGCTCTCAACTTGTCTTCTCCAGACAAGCTTTTTTCCGGATGCCCCAAACAATCGGAAAGGGGATTCATCAGAGAAAATTACTTTACCCTAGTCCTCAGCAGTCCAATCCCTGTACCTTTTGCATAATATCAGTCTGTCCCTGATGTTTTTCCTGGAGAGAAGTGGCTTCTTTGCTGCCCTTCTTGACACCAGGTCATCCTCAAAACGTCTTTGCCTCACTGTGCGTGCAGATGCACTCACACCTGCCTGCTGCCATTCCCGAGCAAGCTCTGTACTGGTGGTGCCCCAATCCTGCTGCTGAATCTTTCTTGGGCATGCTGAAGGCTTCTTCACAACAATTGAATCACTCTCCTTGAAGTTCTTGATGATCTGAGAAATGGTTGATTTAGGTGCAATCTTACATGCTGCAATATCCTTGCCTGTGAAGCCCTTTTGTGCAAAGCAATGTTGACGGCACGTGTTTCCTTGCAGGTAACCATGGTTGACAGAGGAAGAACAATGATTCCAAGCACCCACCCTCCTTTTGAAGCTTCCAGTCTGTTATTAGAACTCAATCAGCATGACAGAGTGATCTCCAGCCTTGTCCTCTTCAAAAGGAGGCTGTGTTAACGAGATAATCACTGACATGATGTCAACTGGTCCTTTTGTGGCAGGGCTGAAATGCAGTGGAAATATTTTGGGGGTATTCAGTTCAGTTGCATGGCAAAGAGGGACTTTGGAATTAAATGCAATTCATCTGATCACTCTTCATTACATTCTGGAGTATATGCAATTTGCCATCATACAAACTGAGGCAGCAGACTTTGTGAAAATTAATATTTGTGTCATTCTCAAAACTTTTGGCCACGACTGTACTTTTACTAGTAGGCTAGTCGGGACTCCCGATTGGCGCAGCAGTCTAAGGCACTGCATCTCAGTGCTAGAGACGTCACTTCAGACACCCTGGTTTGATTCCAGGCTGTATCACAACCGGTCATGATTGGGAGTCCAATAGGGCGGCGCACCTACGGACCAGCATTGTCCCAGTTTGTCCAGTGTAGGCAATCATCTAACTAAGAATTTGTTCTCAACTGACTTGCCTAGTTAAATAAAGGTACAATTTTTAAAAATTCAAAAAACACTTTTAGCTATGTCCAAATCCTTACCCGGACCCACAAGAATGACCCCCCTCCCCACGTTGAAGTGGCAATAAGATTGACTCAATTAATTCTTACAGGCCTAGGGCTTATAGAGGCCACACACATACATACATACATACATACATACATACATACATACATACATACATACATACATACATACATACATACATACATACATACATACATACATACATACATACATACAGACAGACAGACAGACAGACAGACAGACAGACAGACAGACAGACAGACAGACAGACAGACAGACAGACAGACAGACAGACAGACAGACAGACAGACAGACAGACAGACAGACAGACAGACAGACAGACAGACAGACAGACAGACAGACAGACAGACAGACAGACAGACAGACAGACAGACAGACAGACAGACAGACAGACAGACAGACAGACAGACAGACAGGCAGGCAGGCAGGCAGGCAGGCAGGCAGGCAGGCAGGCAGGCAGACATATGCCTTTAGGAGCCAAATAATTTTTCTCAATCAAAGTAAAGCATAGTTTCCCTCTCATAGTCAACTGAAATGTGTAGGCCTTCATTAACCAAACCCCTCTGAATCAGAGAGGTGCGGGGGGCAGCCTTAATCGACATCCATGTCTTCGTCGCCCGGGAACATGTACACTCAGTATACATTATTCTTAAATTGGGGGAGGGGGAACCACAGCCTCGCGGAGACTGCAGGGGTACACGCTACACCACTAATTATAACTACAAGTTAAGTATAACTATAAGAAATCTCAGAGGTGTCATAAGGTGAATGCACCAATTTGTAAGTCGCTCTGGATAAGAGCGTCTGCTAAATGACTTAAATGTAAATGTAAATGTAAAATTATAACGAGCTCAGGGCTCCAGCTATGCATTTGATATGCTAACTTGCTAGCTACAGTTGAAATCGGAAGTTTACATACGCTTAGGTTGGAGTCATTAAAAGTCGTTTTCAACCACTGCACAAATGTATTGTTATCAAACTATAGTTTGGCAAGTCGGTTAGGACATCTACTTTGTGCATGACATAACTACTTTTTCCAACAATTGTTTTAACAGACAGATTATTTAACATATAATTCACTGTATCACAATGAACGTACTTTGGTGCGAAAAGTGCAAATCAATCACAGAACAACAGCAAAGGACCTTGTAAAGATGCTGGAGGAAACAGGCACAAAAGTATCTATATCCACAGTAAAGCGAGTCCTATCTCGACATAACCGGAAAGGCTGCTCAGCAAGGAAGAAGCCACTGCTCCAAAACTGCCATAAAAAAAGCCAGACTACGGTTTGCAACTGCACATTGGGACAAAGATCATACTTTTTGGAGAAATGTCCTCTGGTCTGATGATACAAAATTAGAACTGTATGGCCATAATGACCATCGTTATGTTTAGAGGAAAAAGGGGGAGGCTTGCAAGCCAAAGAACACCATCCCAGCCGTGAAGCACGGGGGTGGTAGCATCATGTTGTGGGGGTGGCAGCTTCATGTTGTGGGGGTGCTTTCCTGCAGTAAGGACTGGTGCACTTCACAAAATAGATGGCATCACGAGGATGGAAAATTATGTGGATATTCTGAAGCAACATCTCAAGACCCAATTTTTTGTAAGAAGCTTGTGGAAGGCTACCCGACATGTTTGACCCAAGTTAAAACATTTAAAGGCAATGCTATCAAATACTAAAGGTGAGTGTATGTAAACTTCTGACCCACTGGGAATGTAATGAAAGAAATTAAATCTGAAATAAATCACTCTACTATTATTCTGACATTTCACATTCTTAAAATAAAGTGGTGATCATAACTCACCTAAGACAGGGAATTTTCACTAGGATTAAATGTCAGGAATTGTGAAAAACAGAGTTTAAATGTATTTGGTTAAGGTGTATATAAACTTCCGACTTCAACTGTAAGTGGCTCGATGTCAAGATCAAGCTTCTTGGTTACATCTAGGGTTGCACATCTTTGGGAGTATTCAGAGGTGAAAACATTCCGTGAGAATTAACGGGAATATATGGGAATGAACTGGAATATATGCAAATTAATATTAATACCATTTAAATATAGATGTTTTTTGTATTGGATGTATTTACCATATCATATGGAGACATAATTGCAAATGATTAAATCCTTCCAATATAAAATAAAACAATTTAGTTACGAATTTAACTTTAATTGAGTTGACTCTTCACATGGGATGATTTCACTGAACAACAAAAGGGAGTATTGAATGATCCCCAACGATCGAATCTCCCAAAAACATTTTTATCATACATCTTTAAAATGATAGTCTAGAAACTAAAGCTTTGGTTGTCTTCCTCTCAGGCTTCTATGTCTTCTCCCTGGACATCCTCAATGTCCACCTCTTGAACATCAGACTCTGAGGCTTCAACTTCACTGTCACTTTCCAACCTTGTTGAGGATGGCTCGTTGTCACGCTCAAAAAGCCTCACAATTGCCCGATTGCCGCCGATTTTTCAACCCTTGTATTGGTTAGCCTGTTGCGAGCTTTGTTGTGTGCGTGTTCCCAAACAAGGACCAGTTGCGCTCTGAGGTGGCTGATGTCGGTGGGATTTGGAGGATGATGGAGGCAACAGGGGAAAGAGCCTCAGATCCACAAAGTTCCTTCCACCAGGTGGCTGATGAGATATGTTGACACAAATCTCTATCTCAAAGCCCTTGCTTGGAAGTGTACTTCGCCAGACTGCCAAGAACCTTGCCCTCACCCAGGCCAAGGTGGCAAGACACCATACGCTTTGTTGATCTCTGCACCCGACAAGATGCTCTTGCCAGCATACTTGGGGTCCACATGTACACTGCGGCTTGTATGGGCTTCAGGCAGAAGTCTTCACGCTTTTTGATGTATTTCAGAACTGCAGTTTCCTCTGGTTGGAGCAACAGTGAAGTGGGAAGGGCAGTACCGATTTCTTCTGAACATCATACAGGATGGCATTGTCTCCCTCAATCCGTGCAATGGCTACTGCTATAGGTTTCAGGAGTTTCAGACTACTTACCACTCTCTCCAAAAAACATCATCCAGGATGATCTGCTTGAGGGGCTATCCATATCGGCATACTGTGATCTGGCCATTTCTTGGGGAGACGCATTTCCCTGCAGGAGACTGTCAAACATGATGACAACACCACCTCAACAGGTGTTGCTGGGCAGCTTCAATCTGGTGCTCTTATTCTCACTTTGCTTGGTGAGGTAGATTGCGACTATAACTTGATGACCCTTCACATACCTAACCATTTGCTTGGCTCTCTTGTAGAATGCATCCATTGTTTCAGTGCCATGATGTCCTTGAGGAGTAGATTCGATGCATGAGCAGCACAGCCAATGGGTGTGATGTGAGGATTTGACTCCTCCACTTCAGACCAAGCAGCCTTCATGTTTGCAGCATTGTCTGTCACCAGTGCAAATACATTCTGTGGTCCAAGGTCATTGATGACTACATTGCAGATGGGCTGAAGGCAGAGATCGGTGTGTCTGTTGTCCCTTGTGTCTGTGCTCTTGTACAATATTGGTTGAGGGGTGGAGATGTATTTAATATTCCTTGCCCACGAACTTTCAACCTCCCATCAGAGATTATTGTCATGCCTTGGTCTTAGTATTTTGTGTTTTCGATATTTATTTGGTCAGGCCAGGGTGTGACATGGGTTTATTTTGGGGTGTGTTTTTGTATTGGGGTTTAGTAGGTATTGGGATTGTGGTTGAGTAGGGTTGTCTAGCATAGTCTATGGCTGCCTGAGGCAGTTCTCAATCAGAGTCAGGTGATTCTCGTTGTCTCTGATCGGGAACCATATTTAGGTAGCCTGGGTTTCACTGTGTGTTTGTGGGTGATTGTTCCTGTCTCTGTGTTTGTTGTCACAAGATAGGCTGTATAGGTTTTTACATTCCGTTTGTTGTTTTGTAGATTTAGTTATTTCATGTATCGTTCATTTTTTAATTAAAAAACATGAGTAACCACCACGCTGCATTTTGGTCTGACTCTCTTTCAACAGACGATCGCCGTTACAGTTATTGCAACACAGTCTGCTTTCTCTATGATTTGCTTGACCTTCACTTGAACTCCGTTGAACTCTGCATCCAGCAAATGAGTAGATAAAGCATGTCTGGTTTGAGGGGTGTATGCTGGATGAAGAACATTCAGATATCTCTTCCAATACACATTACCTGTGAGCATCAGCGGTGAACCAGTTGCATACACAGCTCGAGCAAGACATTCATCAGCATTTCTCTGACTACGTTCTTCCATTGAGTAAAAAAATAATCTGATTCCAGGAGGACCATGAGCTGTTGCTATCAATAAGGTGTCTGATTCATCATTTTCACCTCAAATAGAAATAGAGGTTGTTTGTGTTGAGCGCTGAGGGAACTTTATGCACTTGACCAGATGATCCTGCATCTTTGTTGCATTCTTCACATATGATTTGGCACAGTATTTGTAAATGTACACATCTTTTCCTTCTATATTAGCTGCAGTGAAATTGCCCGTGGCATTGTCCTGTAAAGATTAGAATTTTATTTGTAAAAAAATAAACAAATATAATTCCATGTACAGATAAATAGTTAAGCAGGTACATTAAACAACTCCTTTGTAAGATACATGTTTTAAAATGAAACATGAATGTAAACATGTGAATTAACACTTCTCAGTTAGCTAAACCCACATGGTAGCAAAAACTCACTATCAGAAAATGTAAATAAGTTAGAAATAATTTAAAACACACTTTGCTGTAGGCTATTTTTTACTAGTTAACAAAACAATTACGTATGTCATATTCAATATATTCACCCCACCCAGTATTGTAATCAAACTTACCAGAAAGCATGTAGTCCTTGGCTCAGAATGTGTAGTAGGGTAGGCTCAATAGCGTCTCATATGTGTAAGTTCTTGAGAATCAGCTGCACCACATGGGATAGAAGAATGCACTGTGCATGCAGAAGGTTGCAATTCCATTGAATTGGGGATAGTTTAACCAAAATATGCCACAAGACCTAGAATTGCCTTGTGTATCCCACAAAAAAAGGTTCACTGTTATGAGCTAACTTTTTTGATGAATATAAGCAAAATTCCCACATTTCCAGGGCTTAAATTTCCAGAAAATGACCATTTGCAACCCTAGTTACATCAGAGACATTCAATTCCCTCCTGGATCAAGATCCCTGTCGCCTAAACTGTTTTGTGCAACAAACATGTTTTTAAGAAAAGGAATATTCTTATTAAACACATTTGTGGGAAATAGCGCCCCTTGTGTGCACTTCTGGTAATACCGTCTACCCCAGTATGGTACAGAAACAGTACGAAATTCTGGATACCACCCAACCTTAATTTTTAAAACAGTAGGCATGCAGCTGTACCAGTCAGTCGTTTGCCTAGCCTGTCAGAGCCTGCTGAACAATTTGAGCTTTCACACCAAGGCCAATTAGTTTGGAGGCAGAGATCATTGGAATGGAACAGCTGAAATGCAGAACAAGAGCTAAAATGTTCCTAGTAAAAGGGATGCCAATCAAAAGCATGTCTCACTATGTCTGACAGGAGGTGGAACAAGAACGCTCCACCGTTGAATAGTAATCCTGTTCACAATGTGCCTGGATATCAATTAGACAATTTCCCAAGCCTACAATCACAGGAAGATGCAATACTTATTCAGATAAAATAAAAATGTCCATGCTAACCACACATTTGAATCTTCCCTAGATACCACCTAACAAATAATTATTTTCAACATTAGGCAGCAAGTCAGCAAAACCGAAACACTATGGGTGTATTTCTGTATCAGGAGAAATTCTACAGAGCCCCTAAACTTCAGAGTGGTACCATGAATAGCTGTAATAACTACAGATTATCTCACACTGTGAGTTCATTTCAATGTGGTTCCGGTGTTTTTAAAAAGACACGAGTTCAGCTGATTCACTGCTAAACTGTCAACAGTTTGGTAATCTTGTCTGGGCCGTGTCTGACTTTTCTCACAACCTTCCTTTTCCATGAATCTCAATTTGACATATAGAATAGTGTGGTATTTCAAAGATGGAGCGATGTATTTTCTAAGCACGTGAACAAGTGTCATGTTGTCGGCAAACTCTGCCTCCCCCGGCCAGATCAAGACCATGTACTACAGAGAAAGGAAAACCATTCACAACTCTCCACAGTGCTCCTTAAGTTAAGCAATGAGAGAAGCATTGAACAATTAACGAAAAATAAATCTGACATGCAGATTGAGTCAACAGTGATGGATATAATGCTTTAATCATTGGTTAATGCATAACCTTAGTTAGCACCAGCAACAGACTAACATCTTAGTCCTCATTCTCCCACAGAGATAATTTTGGGTCTCTATTCTAATGTGTGTTTATCGGTATGAATTGTTTACAAGATGACACTTGAATACAAGCAAGGGTAGTTCGATTCTTTGAAACTCCTAAACTGCTAGAGCCAGACTGCGTAATTGGTTTTGATGGAGTCTACAGGTCTTGAATGTTTCCTGACCTTTGCTGTGAGAGCATGAGCAGCTTGTTTTAACTGGAGATCTTTTAACCCCTCAACATCTTTGAGCATCAAACTGCCAGATGACAGGTGTGTAGCCGAAAAGAAGAGGCAAATGCCAACTTACCTCCAAAGTGATTGCTGGACCAAAGTGAAAGAATGTTTTGTAGATAAACAGCTAGATTTTAAATCCATCCAACAAAGACGCACCACAAACTACTGATAGATTTGGATGGCTGCCTTTTTCCATTTGACCAAAGAGAAGATGAGGATACAGATGTTTTCAAATTCTAAAAATACTTGCATTGCCATAGATACAGTGCCTTCAGAAAGTATTTATACCCCTTGAATTTTTTTGTGTTACACCCTGAATTCAAAATTGATTACATTTATTTTTTCTACACACAATACCCCATAATGACAAAGGGAAAACACGTTTGTAGAAATGTTTGCAAATTTATAGAAAATTAAATATAGAAATATTTCATTTACATAAGTATTCACAAACCGTTGCTATGACACTCCAAATTGAGCTCAGGTGCATCTAATTTCCTTTTATCATCCTTGAGATGTCACTACAACTTGGGAGTCCAGCTGTGGCCAATTCAATTGTTTTGACATGATTTAATAAGAAACACGCCTGTCTATATAAGTTCCCAAAGTTGACAGTGCATTGTGAGAATTTCTTGGCACGAGTACACAGTTAGTGAGAATGAGCGGACGATGGCGTGAGGAGTAAAAAGGGATAAAGCTGGATATGAACAGCAGTTTATGGTTGGAGTACGATTCACGAGCAAGGATGATTTTTGGGTGCCCCATTTGCGGTCTCAAAGATGGTGAAGGACAAATTGGGTAAAGTGGAATCGGTCAGAGTGACCAGGAGCGGTATGATGTGTTGATTTCGTGTGTGTCAAAAGAGCAAAAGTGCAGGAGAAAGTTCTGTGGGTCTACAAGATGTTGATGTTTGATGTGGAAAGCTATGATTTTGAGAGTAGGGCACCGGTTAAAGGTGTCATCTCTGGTCTCTCATTGGACATAGAGTCTGTGTGGTTTAGGGATAACATTCCAGGAATGGTAGATGCATGTCACTTGAATCGAATGATGGACGGAAAGAAGGAGCAACACCTATCGGTTTTACTGTCTTTTGATGAAGTGGTTCTCCCGACTCATTTAAAACTTGGGTATGTGAGATATTCGGTGAGACCGCATGTACAGAAGCCACTGCAGCGTTACAATTATAAAGAAGTTTGTCGAAGGAATAGATACGTATGTCGTAGTTGAAGAGTCAGATAAAGCATGTTGTTGTAATTGTGATGGGAATCATGTTCCCGGAGTGCACTGTAAAGACAAAGTCCAAGGAACAGTCCGTAGAGGCCTATCTGAGGAAGGGCATAAAACAATTTCTAGAGTGTTGAAAGATTCCAAGAGCACTGCACTCTCCATATTTGGGAATGGAAAAAAAATATGGAACTAACCAGACTGTGCTTAAAGCTGACCGTCTGACCAAACAGACAAGAAGTACCCTGGTCAAGGAGGTGACCAAGAACCGAATGACCCGTCTGACAGAGCTACAGAGTTCATTGGCTGAGATGGGAGAACCTGCCAGAAGGAAAACAGTCTTTACAGCACTTCACCAAAAAATGTTACTTTTTGGCCTGAATGCAAAGCGCTATGTCTGGAGAAAACCAGGCACAGCTCATCACCCATCTAACACTATCCCTATCGTGAAGCATGGTGGTGGTAGCATCATGCTATGGGAATGCCTTTCAGCAAGGACTGGAAGACTGGTAAGGATAGAGGGAACAATGAATAGAGCCAAATATTTGCAAATCCTTGACGAGAACCTGCTTCAGAGTGCCAGACTGGGGCAAAAATGTACATTCCAACAGGACAATGACCCCAAGCATACAACCAACGCAATGCTGGAATGGCTTCAGAACACGAATGTGAAAGTCCTTGAGTGGCCCAGCTAAATCCCAGACTTGAATCCTATTGAAAATCTGTAGAAAGAGTTGAAGATGAAGTTGATTAATTTAACAGAAAATCTGCAAGAAAGAATGGAAGAAAATCCCCAGATCCAGAAGTGCAAAGCACCCAAGATGACTCAAAGCTGTTATAGACATACCCAAGATGACTCAAAGCTGTTATAGACATACCCAAGATGACTCAAAGCTGTTATAGACATACCCAAGATGACTCAAAGCTGTTATAGACATACCCAAGATGACTCAAAGCTGTTATAGACATACCCAAGATGACTCAAAGCTGTTATAGACATACCCAAGATGACTCAAAGCTGTTATAGACATACCCAAGATGACTCAAAGCTGTTATAGACATACCCAAGATGACTAAAAGCTGTTATAGACATACCCAAGATGACTCAAAGCTGTTATAGACATACCCAAGATGACTCAAAGCTGTAATAGACATACCCAAGATGACTCAAAGCTGTAATAGACATACCCAAGATGACTCAAAGCTGTTATAGACATACCCAAGATGACTCAAAGCTGTAATAGACATACCCAAGATGACTCAAAGCTGTAATAGACATACCCAAGATGACTCAAAGCTGTTATAGACATACCCAAGATGACTCAAAACTGTAATAGACATACCCAAGATGACTCAAAGCTGTAATCGCCACCAAAGGTCCTTCTACATATAATTGACTAAGGAATGTGAATACTTATGAAAAGTATATATCTGTATTTCATTTTCAAGAATGATTTAAATAAAAACATGTTGTTTTCACTTTGTCTTGTGTGTAGGTATTTAATCTAACATATACATCTATTTAATCCATTGTGGAATAAATCAAGAGGTATGAATAACTTCTGAAGGCACTGCATAAAATAAGTTATACAAAACATGTGACAATTATTAATGCATTTGTCAAATCTACCCTGTATATAAACATCACATCAAAAAACACCACAAGGGAAAAGGTGGTTTCACTTGACGGACTTGCTTCCTACTTTGTGTTTACACTTTTCCTAAGACAATGTCAAAACAAAACAAAATAATATACTATCATGACTAGATAAAATAACTCATCTAAACCCTAATCAACATCAAATATTAATCCCCAAGACATTTCCTGTCTCTTTAGAATTGTATTTTAGTATTCCCTTTTAACTGTGTACTCTGTCAAATAAAATACATCTTCAATTCATTATACAAAGTTGGAAATTTGAGAAATGAAACATTCTGATGTTTATGTCTGGATATAAACTAGCTGAATATGTATAAAGGAACATTTGAATTACTATATGAAAATTAATTATTCATGTGTCTGCTCAATGGTACAACTCCGCCACTGAACAAAAACCCCGGATATCCAGAGAATTTAACAGGCTCCTGAGTAAACACCCATCCCTGGTTTGACTTTTGAGAAGGTTGAACGCCCTGCGGGGGGTGAAAACGCCAGCTCTTAGTCTGGGTCCTACAGCAGCAGCAGCACCGCTCTAGTTTGTGTGCCTGGTTGCAATAAAAGCTTTATTATTTACCACTTCAGTATATTCAATCATCCTGCAGACTGCCACTGACTCTATAAATACCCCTGCCCTGGGTTGCCTGCTACTTTGAGCTTTCAGCACAGACCAGCAGTCACCTTCAGTCAGTTCAATGGTGGCTTGCGGGGGGCAACCTAAGTGCTCTGAACTCAACTGTGTGGACACTAGCTCAGATCACAGATCACGTTTCTATTTGTTTCAATCAAACCACAAAGCATTTCACAAAGTAATGTAGAACCCTCTATGATATCCTCTCTCCGCAGGCAGGAGAAGCAAGAAGGCTGTAGGAACTTGCTTGTGTGCATGTCTCAAATTGGACCACTGGAATCATACCGCCAGAAGCCCTAACCTTGGATACATTATGTGATTGAATTGTACCTAATATTTAAAGCAATATGAGTTCAACCCTCACAGTACTAATGGTTAGCTGATCTCTTAGAAGACAGATATATATTTAAGACAACTCTTACTTGAGATGGAATGGTAGTAATGGTAACCATAGTGATAAAGATGACTGAAACCCTCTTAATTGCCTCAGTGAATAATGGAAATGAAAAGGACTTTCAAAACTGATGTACAAATGTTTACTTTATGTATACCAGCTTGATAAAATGGGGGTCCAGGGGCCTCCCGAGTGGCACAGTGGTCTAAGCCACTGTATCACATTGCTAGCTGTTCCACTAGAGATCCTGGTTCGAGTCCAGGCTCTGTTGTAGCCGGCCGCGACTGGGAGACCCATGGGGCGGCACACAATTGGCCCAGCGTCGTCCTGGTTAGGAGAGGGTTTGTCCTTGTCCCATCATGCTCTAGCGACTCATGTAGTGGCCTGGCACATGCACACTGACACAGTAGCTAGGTGTACAGTGTTTACTCTGACACATTGGTGTGGCTGGCTTCCGGGTTTAGTAGGCATTGTGTCAAGAAGCAGTGCAGCTTGGCTGGGTCATCTTTCGGAGGGTGCACAGCTCTCGACCTTCACCTCTCCCGAGTCCGTCATGGAGTTGCATCGATGGGACAAGACTGTAACTACCAATTGGATACCATGACATTGGGACAAAAAAGGATAAAAGAAAAAAATACAAAAAAAAACGTTTTAGTTCTACTATCTGGACATTTGAGATAGTCATATCTAAATATGTAGCATATTTCCCCCAGAAAATAAGCTATTTAGGAGCACCTGCCATTTGGAATGAGTTAAGCTACGTGAAATCAGGGTTCAAATTAACATAAAGCTGATAATCATACAGTTAAATCGGAAGTGTACATACACCTTAGTCAAGTACATTGAAACTCAGTTTTTCCACAATCCTGACATTTAATCCAAGTAAAAATTCCCTGTCTTAGATCAGTTAGGATCAGCACTTTATTTTAAGAATGTGAAATGTCAGAATAACAGTAGAGAGAATGATTTATTTCAGCTTTAATTTCTTTCATCACATTCCCAGTGGGTCAGAAGTTTACAAACACTCAATTAGTATTTGGTAGCATTGCCTTGAAATTGTTTAACTTGGGTCAAACGTTTCAGGTAGGCTTCCACAAGCTTCCCACAATAAGTTGGGTTTGGCCCATTCCTCCTGACAGAGCTGGTGTAACTGAGTCAGGTTTGTAGGCCTCCTTGCTCGCACACGCTTTTTCAGTTCTGCCCACAAATGTTCTATAGGGTTGAGGTTAGGGCTTTGTGATGGCCAAGCCAATACAGTACCTTGACTTTGTTGTCCTTAAATCATTTGGTCCCAACTTTGGAAGTATGCTTGGGGTCATTGTCTATTTTGAAGACCCATTTGCGACCAAGCCTAAACTTCCTGACTGATGTCTTGAGATGTTGCTTCAGTATATCCACACCATTTTGCTTCCCCATGATCTATTTTGTGAAGTACACTAGTCCCTCCTGCAGAAAAGCACCCCCACAACATGATGCTGCCACCCCCGTGTTTCACGGTTGGGGTGGTGTTCTTTGGCTTGCAAGCCTCCCCCTTTTTCCTCCAAACATAACAATGGTCATTATGGCCAAACAGTTGTATTTTTGTTTCATCAGACCAGAGGACATTTCTCCAAAAAGTACAATATTTGTCCCCATGTGCAGTTGCACACCCTAGTCTGGCTTTTTTATGGTGGTTTTGGAGCAGTGGCTTCTTCCTTGCTGAGCAGCTTTTCAGGTTATGTCGATATAGGACTCGTTTTACTGTGGATATAGATACTTTTGTACGCGCTTCCTCCAGCATCTTCACAAGGTCCTTTGCTGTTGTTCTGGGATTGATTTGCACTTTTCGCACCAAAGTACATCACTAGGAGACAGAACTCATCTCCTTCCTGAGCGGTATGACGGCTGCGTGGTCCCATGGAGTTTATACTTGCGTACTATTGTTTGTACGGATGTACGTGGTACCTTCAGGCGTTTGGAAATTGCTCCCAAGGATGAACCAGACTGGTGGAGGTTCTAACGCCATGACATAATTTTCTGGAATTTTCAAGGCACAGTCAACTTAGTGTATGTAAACTTCTGATACAGTGAATTATACGTGAAATAATCTGTCTGTAAACAATTCTTGGGAAAATGACTTGTGTCATGCACAAAGTATGTCCTAACCGACTTGCCAAAACTATAGTTTGTTAATTAACAATAAATTTGTGGAGTGGTTGAAAAACAAGTTTTAATGACTCCAACCTAAGGTGTTGTAAACCTCCGACTTCAACTGTATAATAAAACAATTAATGATCAGTGGTTTGCTTGAGCATATGTTAATATACAACATTATCTCCCAATGTGATATTACATACAGTATTCCAGCCTGTTGCAAAATAATAATTGTTCTTAGTTGAAATGTGATGCATTGTTTGTCAACATACTGATTACACATCTAGAAGTGATGGAGAATAATGACGAGTGAATGATAGAACTATGATTTGAATGGTTTTGGAATATTCAAAAAGGACTGTGACTTCATCTGTCCATATTAAGATAGTGAGGAGCTTAGCGAAGGGGAGGCATTCAGTGGGATGCTGCTGATTTGAATATGATTAATGGAGGGCCAGCTCCTGGAGTTCCATCCAGCACACACAGCCAGTCAGCCACTGATAGGGTATAACCCAACACTGTCTCTGCCATCACCAGATACACTGCTTCTATTTACCCAACACTCAGGAGGTTATACTCCTGTGCTCAGTCTTAAACCCAGACTAGGGATCTGCCCACAATAAGACAGTGAGGAGTCTGTCCAGCTGGAAGAGGAGCTGAAGACCGCTTGCACCATTGCCACAGCCCAGTCCATGGGAGACCATCTCTCCCACACGGAGGACAGGACAGTGTTGTGACAACAGCAGTCCCTTCCCCTCTATGTCACTTCATGCCCGACTAGCATCACCACCCTGGATGGTTCCGACCTTGAATATGTGGACATCTACAAGTACCTAGGTGTCTGGCTAGACTGCAAACTCTCCTTCCAGACTCACATCAAACATCTTCAATCGAAAATCAAATCAAGAGTCGGCTTTCTATTCCGCAACAAAGCCTCCTTCACTCACGCCGCCAAGCTTACCCTAGTAAAACTGACTATCCTACCGATCCTCGACTTCGGCGATGTCATCTACAAAATGGCTTCCAACACTCTACTCAGCAAACTGGATGCAGTCTATCACAGTGCCATCCGTTTTGTCACTAAAGCACCTTATACCACCCACCACTGCGACTTGTATGCTCTAGTCGGCTGGCCCTCACTACATATTCGTCGCCAGACCCACTGGCTCCAGGTCATCTACAAGTCCATACTAGGTAAAGCTCCGCCTTATCTCAGTTCACTGGTCACGATGGCAACACCCATCCGTTACACGCGCTCCAGCAGGTGTATCTGTAACGTTGTTCGTTTGTTGTATGAAGAGAGTCAGACCGAAATGCAGCGTGTAGGTTACTCATGACTTTAATGAAGAATGTCACGGTACATGAAATAACTGATAATACGCAAACAACAAATGAGTGAAACTAATTACAGCCTATCTGGTGACTACTACACAGAGACAGGTACAAACACCCACAAAATATAACGCTAACTCAGGCTGCCTAAATACGGTTCCCAATCAGAGACAACGATAAGCAGCTGACTCCAATTGAGAATCGCCTCAGGCAGCCAAGCCTAACTAGACACACCCCTAATCATACACAATCCCAATTACTACAAACCCCAATACGAAAACACAACATATAAACCCATGTCACACCCTGGCTTACCCAAACATATACCAAAAACACAAAATATAATGACCAGGGTGTGACAGAACCCCCCCCCCCCCTAGGGTGCGGACTCCCGGACGCACCTCAAGAGCATAGGGAGGGTCCGGGTGGGCATCTGTCCATGGTGGCGGTTCCGGCTCGGGACGTGGACCCCACTCCATTAATGTCCTATTTCCTCTCCTTCCCGTCCTGGGATAATCCACTTTCTCCGCCGACCATGGCCTAATAGTCCTCACCCTGATCCCCACAAAACTGAGGGGCAGCTCGGGACCGAGGGGCAGCTCGGGACAGAGGGGCAGCTCGGGACAGAGGGGCAGCTCGGGACAGAGGGGCAGCTCAGGACAGAGGGGCAGCTCAGGACAGAGGGGCAGCTCAGGACAGAGGGGCAGCTCAGGACAGAGGGGCAGGTCAGGACAGAGGGGCAGCTCGGGACAGAGGGGCAGCTCGGGACAGAGGGGCAGCTCGGGACAGAGGGGCATCTCGGGACAGAGGGGCATCTCAGGACAGAGGGGCAGCTCAGGACAGAGGGGCATCTCAGGACAGAGGGGCAGCCCGGGACTGAGGGGCAGCTCGGGACAGAAGCAGCCTGGTACTGAGAGGAAGCATAGTACTGAGAGGAAGCTCAGTACTGAGAGGAAGCTCAGTACTGAGAGGAAGCTCAGGCAGGAAGATTCAGGAAGATTCTGGAAGATTCAGGTTGTCTGGCCGATCTAGAAGATCTTGAAGATCTAGAAGATCTTGGCAGACTGGCACTTCTGGTGGATCCTGGCAGACTGGCACTTCTGGCGGATCTGGGCAGACTGGGAGCACTGGGCAGCTGGGAGCACTGGGCAGACTGGAGACATCGGCGCTGGGAGACTCAGGGAGCACTGGGCAGACTGGGAGCACTGGGCAGACTGGGAGCACTGGGCAGACTGGGAGCACTGGGCAGACTGGAGACACCGGCAGCGCAGGAGAGGAGAAAGGCTCTGGCTGTGCTAAACAGGCGGGAGACTCCAACAGCGCAGGAGAGGAGAAAAGCTCTGGCTGCGCTAAACAGGCGAGGCGCACTGGAGGCCTGGTGCGTGGTGTTGGAACTGGTGGTACTGGCGCGAGGGCACGCACAGGAAGCCTGGTGCGGGGAGCTGCTACCGGAGGACTGGTGAGCTCTGGTGGGACCGTGCAGGCGCACTGGACTCTTGAGACAGGAGACTCCGGCAGCGCAGGAAGGGCTGGTAGGAGAAAAACACCGGCTCTGGCTGCGCCCAAACAGTGAGCACAGGGAGACTCTCCTACCTGATAGCGCAGCCCCCCAATACATTTTTTGGGGTGAGAACAGCTCTGCTGCTTCCTCATACCTGCGCCTCTCCGCTTTAGCTGCTTCTATTTCCTCCTTGGGACGGCGATATTGTCCCGGCGCGCCCAGGGTCCTTTACCGTCTAATTCCTCCTCCCATGTCCAAATCTCCAAATGGTGCAGTCTCTCCCACTGCAACTGTTCTTCACGATTAACAGGAACTGGTGGTAGCCACTGGCGCGAGGACATGCACAGGAAGCCTGGTGCGGGCCCACCTGTCGAGCTGCTACCGGAGGACTGGTGTGTGGTGGGTGTTTCTGTAACGAGGTGGCTCTGGAAGAATGTCGCGACCGGAAAACAACAAACGAGTGAAACAATTACAGCCTATCTGGTGACTACTACACAGAGACAGGTACAAACACCCACAAAATACAACGCGAACTCAGGCTGCTAAATACGGTTCCCAATCAGAGACAACGATAAGCAGCTGCCCAATTGAGAATCGCTCAGGCAGCCAAGCCTATGCCCCCCTAATCATACACAATCCCAATTACTACAAACCCCAATACGCCAATAAACCCATGGAAGGGCTGGTATCTCACTGATCATCCCTAAAGCCAACACCTCATTTGGCCGCCTTTCGCTGGCTCTGCACCCGCACTTTGGAAACACTTCAAACATCAGTGCGCTCCTATTGGTAAATAGCCCACCCATTTTCAACCTCATTCCCATACTGTTTTTATACTGTATTTATTTACTTTTCTGCTCTTTTGCACACCAATCTCTACCTGTACTTGACCCAAAATTTTATTGCAAAATTGTATTATTCGCCTACCTCCTCATGCCTTTTGCACACATTGTATATAGACTGCCCATTTTTTTCTACTGTGTTATTGACTTGTTAATTGTTTACTCCATGTGTAACTCTGTGTTGTCTTTTCACACTGCTATGCTTTATCTTGGCCAGGTCGCAGTTGCAAATGAGAACTTGTTCTCAACTAGCCTACCTGGTTAAATAAAGGTGAAATTAAAAAAATAAAAAAATAGAGCTGGAATCAAAAGCCATGTCAGAGGAATGCATGTCATCGCCATCAGGACAGGAAGCACTACAGGAATCAAGGTCAGCCCTGACAAAGTCACCATTCTTTAGGCACTTAAGTGAAGCACAACATGAACTGGTGATCTGGGTGGAACTGTGGAATGACTTGCTCTCACAAGAAAAATGCAAAGACAGAGGATCACTTACAGACACTGAATTTGAAGCATTAAAAGCCTGTAGGCTGTATCTAAGACTGAACTACTAACAACAGTAATTCACAAACAGACAGTGCTAAGGTTCGTTAAAACAAGTACTGTACAATAAAAGCCACAATCCTCGTCTTATAATAACCATCATCCATCACATACTAGAACTTGCTGTCATTCAATCTTACGATGCCGACTGATGAGAAAACACCAGGGTGACGCACTGACCAGAACCAGCTCTCAAAGTTATATACAAATCGAACATAGTAACTGTACTTTTTATATCCTGCAAGCTGATGTCAAAACTTGAAGCAGGAATGGGTGGCAGGTAGCCTAGTGGTTTAGATTGTTCGGTTAGTAACCGAATGTTCTGTGGTTCAAATCCCTAAGCCAACTAGCTAAAAAAGCTGTCTGTGCCCTTAAGCAAGGCACTTAACCTTAGTTGCTCTGGATAAGATAACATGTTAATGATTCAAATGTAAAAAAAATATATATATAATAATAATAATAATATAGGGGTGAAAATGTTATGGATACAAGAGCTTCTGGGTCCAGGACCTGGATGAGTAAAGAGGATTCAGATACAACGCTTAAGCACCCTCTCCCTTAGTCCTTGGGTAATATTAGAATACAAAAATATATATATTTTAAAGAACACAATATGGCTTGCCGGGGGCCAACGAAGTGCTCTGAACTTGACTGACGGTGTGGACACTAGATCAGATCACATAGATTTGAATACGTTCATGTTACTCTAGGCTGTTACTCTATGTTATATGTTTTATATGTTAATTGTTATATGTTGCTTCCCACTCAAATAGCCTCCCTGGTTTAATATATTACATAATGCAGAATGACAAGCAGGCACAGGTGGTTCAAATGTGATTGATATAAACTTCAATGATTGTCACGCCCTGACCATAGAGAGCTTTTTATTCTCTGTGTTGGTTAGGTCGGGGTGTGACTAAGGGTGGGTTATCTAGGTGAATATATATATACCTATGTTGGCCTGGTATGGTTCCCAATCAGAGGCATCTGTTTATCGTTGTCTCTGATTGGGGATCATATCTTGACTATGTATAGTTGCCTGTGAGCACTATAGCAGCTTCACGTTTCGTTTTGCATTTATAGTTTTCCTTGAGTTTCACTTCAAAATAAAGAGGATGGAACCATACCACGCTGCATCTTGGTCCACTCATTGTAACGATCGTGACAATGATGTAAGCAACATTTCAAATCTCTTATGTGATTAACACCAAGGAATAGCATATGACAACATACTGTATGAGTTATGAATATGTTAATAATTCCTATTTTAATTCAACTTTGATTTTTGGAGAGAGGGTGAGTATCATGACTGGTAGGCTTACAAACTATCATACTTTGACCATAAACACTAGTGCTGTACCTTTCTAGAGGAGAAATGTTAACTAAATGGCTTTAAAAGCACCAGTATTATGAAAGGTTGCAGTATTATGTAAATAATAGCAGGGAGAGAAGCATAGGGTTTTTATAGACAACTATTGATGCACAGTAAGAGCCAAACCTTTTTGCTCATAAGCATTATATGTGCATCATAAAACACATAATGAATGTTTAGACACAAATGTGGGGATATGAAATTTAAAAAAGAACATTTACCAATGGAAATAAATTGGTGTATTTGTGTTTATAAAAGTGACAGAGTATGGATTATTACTGAGATCCCTGAAGCCATGGTGTTCTAAAGTGATATATCTTTCAGTGGACAGGGGAGATGAGGGAGACATTGCGTCAAAGGCTGTTACAGACTCGGTCGGCATAAACGACCCTCATTCAACATCCACCCAGGAGGCATTTTCTAGTCATCCTGTAAACTGGCCATGTTTAGAAAATGTAGGACAAGAATAGGTGCTCTTGGAAAGCACTCTTTTCTACAGTCTTTCTGCATACCACACATACTGCATGTCTTGTGTTCCATGATTATCTGTTCACCAGGGGGAAAAATATGAACATCTGGGAAAGGTATCTACAGCTCACATCGAAGAAGTTAGTATATCCCGTACCTGCATGTCATCAGCTGAGAGGGGATTGTGAGCATATATCCAATATATTTCCTATAAGACATCTAGGTACTATAGGTTGGGCATTGGACACATAAACATCAGTGTGTCATGTCTCTCATCATAGGACATGTCTCTCAGGGTAGTGGCATGGAGCCAGAGAGTGCTCTCTCATCACTGGTACTGTCCACTAGCACAAAGTAATGAGATCATCCTGGGTGAAGTGATGCTGAAAATGAATCATCTCCTCTCTATCCCCCCATGGCACGGTGTCCACATTTCTCCAGGACCTTGTGCTGATAGTCCATCCATCCTGTAACACAGGCCAGTGACACCAGAGCCATCACTGGAACAACACAGCCCCCACACAGCATCTAACTGACAATCTCCCAAAATATAGTCAAATCAGAGCAGAAAACATAGGACCATAAGATGTTTCTTAACACTTCCTTTTACGGGATCCTCATTAGAGTGTAATTACACTAACAAGTATTGCAGTTAACTAACGATTCACAGTTAAAATGTAATAACATGTACCTGGTTGTAATTGCGGTCTGTAATTACAGAAGTGTAACATTGAATGCTTGTAACGATACTTCTTATAAAATGGGCAGGTTTCCACTAAATTCACCAACTTGTTGTTTCACTTCTTCTAAGCTGCATCCGATTCATTCACAACTGTGACTAAGGTTGGGATCCCTTGTGGATGCACTGGGTGTCTAAGACATTATAGCCTATGCTCAAAAATCCAGATTTTTTTCAGAGTGTCATCCCAGATTAGGAACAAGACACTATTTCAAAGTACATGTAACATTTGCATAAGTGCAATGTAAATACTAGTTTTTACACAGGGTTTGGCAAATTAAAATGAAGTGTATGTTGAGGAGTACTTACTTGTAATTAATGTGTACTTATACAGTACATTACGTATCCTAACAACCTGGCCCTTAATTTAAAGCTTGTGGAAGTGAGATCCAAGTGGTAGAATAAATACACAAGTACACCACAGAGTACAAGTAATATCTGCATAAGTACAATGTAATTACAAGGTGTTACACAGGATTTGGCTAAATACAATGAAGTGTATCTTTAGGGGTACTTACTTGTAATTATTGTGTACCGATAGCCAGTGGTGGAAAAATGACCCAATTGTCATACTTGACTAAAAGTAGAAAATGAATGAAGTCACCCAGTAAAATACTCCTTAAGTAAAAGTCTAAAAGTGTTTGGTTTTAAATATACTTAAGTATCCAAAGTAGAAGTATAAATGTCACATTCCTTATATTAAGCAAACTTAATGGTACTTTAAAAATATTATACAAAATATAATGGATAGCCAGGTGAACACTCCAACACTATTTACACATGTATTGAGAACTGTAGTGGAAGAAAAGTAAAACTAGTAAAGTACAGAAACCACAACAACAAAAAACATCTTAAGTAGTACTGTATATAGTATATATAGTATATCACTGTATATAGATTTTTGTTTTCTTTTGTTCTACTGTATTATTGACTGTATGTTTTGTTTATTCCATGTGTAACTCTATGTTGTTGTATGTGTCGAATTGCTACGCTTTATCTTGGCCAGGTCTCAGTTGCAAATGAGAACTTGTTCTCAACTAGCCTACCTGGTTAAATAAAGGTTCATTACAAAATTAAAAAATTAAAACTTTAAATTATTTTTACTTAAAGATGCACTCTCAAACGTTTGTATAATTTCAGCCAGCAGTTTAGAAAGTGGTGTTCATGAGCCAAAAGTGGTCCCCGTTTTTTGTGTACTACATCATCCATTTCGTATGATGTTATGTCCTGCAATTATTATTATTATTTTTTTGTGAAATTCATATGAAATGTTCCGAATCAAATTCGTACTATATGTTACAAATTTGTTGTGCTTAAGATCCTGGTGTACATCTTTAAGTACTGGTACTTTAGTTTACACCATTGCTGAAAGCATACCAACAAGCCATATTTCAGCATGCACAAATCCCATAATATGTGTAAGCCAACTGAGAACTTGTGATTTTTTTTAACGAGTTTAGCGAGCTGGCTAACGCTGTCCCGTACTGATCCAGCCTAGCTTGCTAGCTAGTTGGCTAATAATGTTAAGTATACTTACCTTTGTAATTGGTTAAATAGGACAACACGTAGAATTTAAAGCCCTTCTCCAATTTGCTTTTCGGCACTGAAGTTGTGGAATTTACAAATCGCCTTCCTAATAAATGTCCAGCAATGAAAGTGATGCAAACGGAGAACACCCAGCATGTTAACGTTAGCTAGCTACGTGTGCCAACACACACACTATGAGGAACATTCATTCCTTTTCAATATAGCTAAACACTAGCTAGCTAACTTATTACTGTTCGCACAGATAGAACATGTGACATTGGAGATGCCTCTCCCTGACAAATATGGTGGGGAGAGGAAGCTCAGTGGCCGGCAATGGGAGCGTATGGAGTGAGGTGGAAATGGGCTAATATTCTTATGATTTTCTCATCAATGAAACATTTGATCTCAATACAAAACTACAATATTTTGTAGAGAGTAGACTCCCTTTGCTAAATATATATATATATATATATTTTTTTTTTTTTAATTGTGTTGTTTGGAGTGCAAAGGCGAATTGAGTTATTGTACATGTGCACTTCACAGACTAGACGTTCCTTTTTGGAAAAATGAAAAAACATGCCAAAACGTGCCAGAAGGATCTTGCGGATGGGGCCACAGTGTCTCCTGACCCCTCCTGTCTCAGCCTCCAGTATTTATGCTGCAGTAGTTTATGTGTCGGGGGGCTGGGGTCAGTTTGTTATATCTGGAGTACATCTCCTGTCCTATCCAGCGTCGTGTGTGAATTTAAGTATGCTCTCTCTAATTCTCTCTTTCTTTCTCTCTCTCGGAGGACCTGAGCCCTAGGAGCATGCCTCAGGACTACCTGACATGATGACTCCTTGCTGTCCCCAGTCCACCTGGCCATGCTGCTTCTCCAGTTTCAACTGTTCTGCCTGTGATTATCATTATTTGACCATGCTTGTCATTTATGAACATTTGAACATCTTGACAATGTTCTGTTATAATCTCCACCCGGCACAGCCAGAAGAGGACTGGGCACCCCACATAGCCTGGTTCCTCTCTAGGTTTCTTCCTAGGTTTTGGCCTTTCTAGGGAGTTTTTCCTAGCCACTGTGCTTCTACACCTGCATTGCTTGCTGTTTGGGGTTTTAGGCTGGGTTTCTGTACAGCACTTTGAGATATCACCACACTGCACACTGCCCTAACCCATCTGGACAAGAGGAATACCTATGTGAGAATGCTGTTCATCGACTACAGCCTGGCATTTAACACCATAGTACCCTCCAAGCTCGTCAAAAAGCTCGAGACCCTGGGTCTCGACACCGCCCTGTGCAACTGGGTACTGGACTTCCTGACGGGCAGCCCCCAGGTGTTGAGGGTAGGCAACAACATCTCCACACCGCTGATCCTCAACACTGGGGCCCCACAAGGGTGCGTTCTGAGCCCTCTCCTGTACTCCCTGTTCACCCACGACTGCATGTCCACGCACGCCTCCAACCCAATCATCAAGTTTGTGGACGACACAATAGTGGCAGGCTTGATTACCAACAACGACGAGACGGCCTATAGGGAGGAGGTGAGGGCCCTCGGAGTGTGGTGTCAGGAAAATAACCTCACACTCAACGTCAACAAAACTAAGGAGATGATTGTGGACTTCAGGAAACAGCAGAGGGAACAATCCCCTATCCACATCGATGGAACATTAGTGGAGAGGGTAGCAAGTTTTAAGTTCCCCGGCATACACATCACAGACCAACTGAATTGGTCCACCCACACAGACAGCATCGTGAAGAAGGCGCAGCAGCGCCTCTTCAACCTCAGGAGGCTGAAGAATTTCGGCTTGTCACCAAAAGCACTCACAAACTTCTACAGATGCACAATCGAGAGCATCCTGGCGGGCTGTATCACCGCCTGGTACGGCAACTGCTCCGCCCACAACCGTAAGGCTCTCCAGAGGGTAGTGAGGTCTGCACAACGCATCACCGGGGGCAAACTACCTGCCCTCCAGGACACCTACACCACCCGATGTTACAGGAATGCCATAAAGATCATCAAGGACAACAACCACCCGAGCCACTGCATGTTCACCCCGCTGTCATCCAGAAGGCGAGGTCAGTACAGGTGCATCAAAGCTGGGACCGAGAGACTGAAAAACAGCTTCTATCTCAAGGCCATCAGACTGTTAAACAGCCACCACTAACATTGAGTGGCAGCTGCCAACACACTGACTCAACACCAGCCACTTTAATAATGGGAATTGATGGGAAATTATTTAAAATATATCACTAGCCACTTTAAACAATGCTACCTAATATAATTTTTACATAACCCTACATTTTTCATCTCATATGTATACGTATATACTGTACTCTATATCATCTACTGCATCTTTATGTAATACATGTATCACTAGCCACTTTAACTATGCCACTTTGTTTACATACTCATCTCATATGCATATACTGTACTCGATACCATCTACTGTATCTTGCCTATGCCGCTCTGTACCATCACTCATTCATATATCTTTATGTACATATTCTTTATCCCCCTACACTTGTGTGTATTGTTGGTTATTACTGCATTGTTGGAACTAGAAGCACAAGCATTTCGCTGCACTCGCATTAACATCTTCTAACCATGTGTATGTGACAAATAACATTTGATTTGATTTGATGTACGAAGGGCTATATAAATACATATGATTTGATTTGCTAGCTCATGCTTGGCTCTGCCCACCCCCTTGCTTGTTCTGGCCACTCGACTAGCTTCCCATTGGTCTTTCTTGGGTTATAAGAAAGCATGATGATGATAACTAGTATCGGGTAACATACTGCAGCTTCTAATACTAGCTAAATTGTCATACATTCTTCATCTCTACCAGAGATTTTAACAAGGTCTCAGACACCAGGATGGAAAAATGCTTACAAGAAAGTAGCATATGAAGACAAAGACAGATTTCCAATGTTTCTAATAAAATTTGATTTGATTTTGATTTGACTTGTAACATTAAAAACAAGAAATACAGCTCATTTAGAAAACGGGATTGTCTACTCACCATTCCATTGGCAACAGATTTGAGTTACCAGTAGAATAACTATTTTTATATCGGTTTATATCTGTTTATTCTAATTAATCAAATTATTAATGTAACAACAAAATACTTATTTTGTACAAAATGTAAATTTTTTGTACAAGTTCATTTTTACATGTTGCAATAAAGTTGACTAAAGTAGATGCTCTATTGTTTTGTAGGTATTTTCACTTGGTAATGAGTGGTAGGCCGAAATAATTATATACAGTATAAATTGTTCAATCCTGTGTAACACCTAGTAACTTTGTATTTATGCAGATATTACATGTAATGTACACTGTTGTACTAGTGTGTTTATTTCTCACCTAGAAGGGCACTTTCAGAAGCTGATGATTAGATTGTCAGAATGGAAAATATACTTTGTAGGTACACTCTAATTACAAGTAAGTGTCACGCCTTGGACTTTTTGTGTTTTGTGTTTTGTGTGTTTTGTGTTTTCGTTATTTATTTGGTCAGGCCAGGGTGTGACATGGGTTTATGTTGTGGTGTGTTTTTGTATTGGGGTTTAGTAGGTATTGGGATTGCGGCTGAGTAGGGGTGTCTAGAGTAGGCTTGGCTGCCTGAGGCGGTTCTCAATCAGAGTCAGGTGATTCTCGTTGTCTCTGATTGGGAACCATATTTAGGTAGCCTGGGTTTCACTGTGTATTTTGTGGGTGATTGTTCCTGTCTCTGTGTAGTTGTTTCACCAGACAGGCTGTATAGGTTTTCTCGTTCCGTTTGTTGTTTTGTATATAATTAGTTATTTCATGTATTATCTATTCTTCATTAAAGAACATGAGTAACCACCACGCTGCATTTTGGTCCGCTTCTCCTTCAACAGACGAACGCTGTTACAGTAAGTAAGATGAACTCAAGATGAACTTCATTTTTTACTAGCTTAATTCTTTGTAACACCTAGCAATTACTTATGCAGATATTACATGTACTCTGTGGTATACTAGTGTGTTTATTTGCTGCTTGGATGGCGCTTTCAGAAGCTGCCAATTAGATTGTCAGGATGTGTAACGTACTTTGTCGGTATAGTAATATCACAAGTAAGTACCCCTCAAGATGCACTTCATTTTAACTAACTAAATCCTGTGTAAGAAATAGTAATTACAGTGTACTTATGTGAACATTACATGTACACTATGGCACTTCCAGAAACTTTTAAAATTATGGCCAGGTTGTCAAGATGGGTAATGTACACAATAGTTACATGTAAGTACCCCTCAAGATACTTCATTATAACTAGCTAAATCTTTTGTAATAACTTGTAATTACATTGTACTTAGGAAAACATTGTATGTACTATTGTATGCTTTAAGTAGTGTAATTCAAATAAAATTGTATTGGTCACATACTCATATTCGGCAGATGTTACTGTGGGTGTAGCGAATTGCTTGTCCTCATCTGGGATGACACTCCTATTAGATCTGTTTTTATAAGCTCAACAAAGTTAAACCAAATGGAAGTAGTTTCCAAGGGGAGGAGTGGTGGGGGGGGGGTAACGTTGCAGACGGCTATATTTGTAACGTCGTTCTTCGTTTGTAGAAAGAGAGTCGGACCGAAATGCAGCGTAGTGGTTACTCATGTTCTTTAATGAACAAAGATCGTGATACATGAAATAACTCATACATATACAAAAACAACAAACGGAACGAGAAACCTATTACAGCCTATCTGGTGAAACTACACAGAGACAGGAACAATCACCCATGAAATACACAGTGAAACACAAGCTACCTAAATACGGTTCCCCATCAGAGACAACAAGAATCACCTGACTCTGATTGAGAACCGCCTCAGGCAGCCAAGGCTATACTAGACACACCCCTAATCAACCACAATCCCAATGCCTACAAAAACCCCAATAAGACAATACAATAACCCCATGTCACACCCTGGCCTGAACAAATAATTAAAGAAAACACAAAATACTAAGACCAAGGCGTGACAATATGGGTACGCTAATACAAGACTATTATTAAACACCCAGTGCACTACTCTTCAGAGAGAAAAAACACATATGGCAGATGGTGCACTTTAATTTGGGGAAACTTCTAGCAACAACATTGACTGGAGATATATTTTTGAACAGTACACATTCATGGTTAAATAATTAGAGCCCATTATGCATAGGCTATAATCTCCCAGACACCCAGCTCATCTGCAAGGGATCCCAACCTTCATCACAGTTGGTAATGAATCAGATGCAACTGAGAAGAATTACACTGTAATAAGGATTCCTTAAAAGGTGTTTACCAGAAGTCATAAAGACAAAGTGGGACATCTGAATCCCCTTTTCATGGAGACTGTCATGTAAGTGGTTTCCAGCGTCCCACCTGCGTAAGGTCAGGTAATGATCTATGCTGGCTGAGGTAGGTATGGCAGGATTGTAGATCAACAGTGTGACCTCTATCTTCAGGAACTGTATTCTATTAGGAGGGCAAATAAAGAACATGGCTATTTCAGTTAAACAATGTCGTTTTTGGTAGAAAGTATGAGAGCCTTTCTGTGGGTAATGAAATCACAATGCAAGATCAGTGGCGTGGTTGTGGGATGGCATTGGTCTTAATCCGTTAGGCCTGGCATTCATTGACAGATTGATTAAAGCCTTCCTTATATTGCTCCCATATTTGGGGAGACATTGATGAATCCCTGCAAAGAGACTTTTCCAGACAGACACAAACAAACAATCCAGAGAAAGTAAAAAGGGCCAAGTCAAAGTTAAATCTATCACAGGCCAGTAAGTGTAATGGGACAATACAGTTTAAAGGTTTAGAATAGTCACAGATGTCAGGAGTTAATTTTCACTGCGTGAGGGAGTATGTTGTTCTAGAAATATAGAGTTGACTAACGGTGAGGTCTTGTGATGTCTGGTGAGTTCTGTTGATGGATGAGCAGGCGCAGCCTCACAAAGCCAGAGTGAAATGGCACAGGGCACAAGACAGAATGACAGACAGTGACACAAGCAGACAAAATCAGCAGAGCCAAGCTACAGGGTCAGACACACAGCCATAGACAAATAGGCCTTTGAGCCGCACAGCCTGCCCCAGATAGTTGTAGCTACACAGTGGACTGAGCCTGTCACAGACCCAAAGCCATCATCTCTCTTGATGACTTGTTAACATGCATGGACCTAGTTGTTTGGTCTTCAAATTCCAAGATAAAAAGACTGGGAGGGAGGCACTAGACTGGAGGCAGGCATGTGCTTGTTTATTGCAAGTATAAGCAGCTCATCAGAAGATTGGTTCATTGCAAATCCATTAAGTGTGCAGTGCATGAATCATGCTGCAGCCTGCACTGCCTCTGTATTTATGTTGTGCTGTAGTTTCTTGTGAACAGGACTGGTGGAAATGCTGCCAAACAGTAAGGAAACTCTCATTATGTTTGTCACATCATTCATTGTCCTAATATATTTAAGTTTGTTACACACACTGCTCATGTTTGAAAGCGAATATTAATAGACTTCAAAATATATGAAATATGGGATGCAACCACGTTGCTCGGCAATCCAGTCTGTTACAGTAGAGGTTATTTTTGGGTGTCCAGAGTGGAAAATGCACGTTGGTGATGACATTTCACTTCCTTATGTTATAAAATACATTTACCATGACAAATATGATTCTTCATGTTCTGAATCGTTCAGTGGGGTCTTTCTCTAACATACAGTATCATTACCATTGTTGGATTTCGTAAAGTAATACATCCGATAATATTAAACCACTGAGCTCTGTTGACAAGAGTTGTGCAACTTTCTCATTGAAACTTTTGAGAATTTAACGTTTTGCAAAATGAACAAGACATGAGCTGAATGACATGTAAAAGAATTTGAAAATAAAAAGCTTGGGGTATGCTCAGTGCTCTGTTGACATTGCACAGAGTTATGCTTGCTTTTGTGAGAAGTCTTTGAAAAAGAACAGGAACTTCGTATTAATATGAACAGCATATACTAAAATGTGAAAATATAATATCTTTCTTACCTTTATATCCTCCAGATTTGAAAAGAATGATGAGTTCAATGGTAAGCCTGTCCGGTAGCCTTAACTCTTTCACAGCATCCAGCCTAGATGATGCAATGCTATTCTCTAGATTTTTGACCCGCTTTTTTTCTCTGACCTCCATTGATTGATGTTAGAGAAATTAAGTTGGAACATTGGTTTTCTTAGAGAATCATCTACACAATAGGTTATTTTAGGCATTGGTCGAAAGCTATGTTTTTGTTTGAACACCATAGTTATTCACATTTGAATTAATATCAGGTAGGTACAAATGGCAGTGGTGTGTATGGAATCAATATATATTCCACCCGACTGTCTAATGCAGTGGCAGAATATGCATCATCCACTCAGAGGTGCTACATTTTAAGGCTGTAATTCTAGACCATTTGGGGAGGTAGATGGAGATATTACTGTATTAATATGAGACTTGCAATTTCCCAACAAGGTCCTATGGGATCTCTCAATTACATCCTCGTGGAACTGCACTGACATTACATTCCCAGTTAATGTGATGTTAATACATCCACAGAATAAAATTGCATTACAAAAAGGTTATGCGAATTAACCCAGACATGAAAGAACACACGCATACATTTCCGCCCCTCTCCATGACTTGCATTGTGGCCTGTCATAGTTAATAGGTTCCTCTTAAAGAAAAGCAGGTATATGAGCCTGAAGCATATTCAGGTAAACAGTATGTGATCATTGACAAAGGTATTAATCATCGTAAAGCTTGTTAGTACATTACTACCTGTTCATTATAACACCACATGTTGTCATGACACTATGTACCAAGCAACATAGAGTACACTGTTCTCTCTTACTGAGAGAATACTGAAAGCCTGCATACGAACATACAGTTCCATAAAGAATAAAGACTGAAAGAGACTCCTACTTTTGTCAACCATCACACTCACACCATATACTATTTAGAGATGTGGCGTAATGGAAGTGCTTCAGGTAAATTAACAACCTGCCTGTTCTGAATGGGTATTGGTGACTGGGGAGAGTATATCACTGAAAAGGAAGAAAAAGAAAACAAGTGGAATAGAGGTTTCTTGTAATGTGTGCGCTAGCAGTACAGTGTATGTATGCAGAGGTCAGGGCTTGTCAGATACTCTCTTCACAAGCACAGCCACACTAGAAATTCACATAACAGTACATTTCATGTTCTAGCAACTGGAGGCACACAGACAGAAATAGTGCATTGAAACATTTATGAGGCAATGGTGTGGTACTCACATGTATTACAATGCAGCAATACAGAGAGCAACACAACCACACATTTTAACTGCTACTGGGATATTCTAGGGGCAATGCAAGTGGCAAACCCTGAGACGATACAGAAAATAACGATTCTGCACATCCCACTGAAATAAGAGCATTCTTACTGTGCTCAAAGAAGCCTCTGAAATCCCTCTACTGCATGTGGATGTTGAAGTTACTGACAGGAGGTAAGATTTGAAAGATGAAGAGGAATATGCAAAACTGAAAAGGAGGTAGTGAGGGCTATGGAATTTTGAAGTTATTTCCGATTAAAAGCTAATAAAAATGCTTATTCACCCAATTACATACAGTACCAGTCAAAAGTTAGGACACACCTACTCATTCAAGGGTTTCTTTATTTTGACTATTTTCTACACTGTAGTATAATAGTGAAGACATCAAAACGATCAAATAGCACATATGGAATTATGTAGTAACTAAAGAAGTGTTAAACAATTCAAAATATATTTAATATTTTAGATTCTTCAAAGTAGCCACGCATTGCCTTGATGACAGCTTTAAAAACTCTTGGCATTCTCTCAACCAGCTTCATGGGGAATGCCTTTCCAACAGTCTTGAAGGAGTTCCCACATATGCTGAGCACTTGTTGGCTGCTTTTCCTTCACTCTGTGCTCCAATTCATCCCAAACCATCTTAATTGGGTTGAGGTCGGGTCATTGTGGAAGCCCAGCCATCACTCCACGTATTGGTCAAATAGCCCTTGCACAGACTGGAGGTGTGTTTTGGGTCATAGTCCCAATAAGCACAAACCAGATGGGATGGTGTATCGCTGCAGAATGCTGTGGTAGCCTGCTGGTTAAGTGTGCCTTGAATTCTAAATAAATCACAGACAGTGTCACCAGCAAAGGACCCCCACACCATCATACCTCCTCCATGCTTCACAGTGGGAACTACACATGCAGAGATCATCTGTTCACCTACTCTGCTTCTCACAAAGACACAGTGGTCGGAACCAAAAACCTAAAATTTGGACTCTGACCAAAGGACAGTTTTCGACATGTCTAACGTACATTGCTCATGGTTCTTGGCCCAAGCAAGTCTCTTCTTATTATTGGTGTCCTTTAGTAGTGGTTTCTTTGTAGCAATTTGACCATGAAAGCCTGATTCACGCAGTCTCCTCTGAACAGTTGCTGTTGAGATGTGCATTTATTTGGGCAGCAATCTGAGGTGCAGTAAACTCTAATGAACTTATCCTCTGCAGCAGAAGAAACTCTGGGTCTTCCTTTCCTGTGGCGGTAACCTCATGAGAGCCAGTTTCATGATAGCGCTTGAAAGTTTTTGCGACTGCACTTGAAGAAACTTTAAAAGTTCTTGATATTGTTTGTATTGACTTACCTTCATGCCTTAAAGTAATGATGGACTGTCAATTCTCTTTGCTTATTTGAGCTGTTCTTGTCATTATATGGACTTGGTATTTTACCAAATAGGGCTATCTTCTGTATACCACCGCTACCTTGTCACAACACAACTGATTGGCACATTGAAATTCCACAAATTAACTTAATGTACGCCTGTTAATTGAAACGCATTCCAGGTGACTACCTCATGAAGCTGGTTGAGAGAAAGCCAAGAGTCTGCAAAGCTGTTATCAAGGCAAAGGGTGGCTACTTTGAAGAATCTCAAATATATTTTGATGTGTTTATCAATTTTTTGGGTTACTACATGATTCCATGTATCATTTCATAGTTGATGTCTTCACTAGTATTCTAAATTGTAGAAAATAGTAAAAAGAAAAGAAAAACCCTTGAATGAGTAGGTGTCAGCACTTTGTGACATCGGCTGAAGTAAAAAAAGGGCTTTAAATAAAAACATTTGAGTGTCCAAACTTTTGACTGGTACTGTATGTACAGTACGTATGCATTTGTAAACGTTACCCATAACATAATGTGTCTGAATGCAGGTCTATAAAATAGATTAGTCATTAGAACAGAAAATAGAAACACAAAAATGTGCTATGTTTTTGCCATCCACACTATGCTACTGGAAGATGCCATCACAAAACACAATGGCTTCATGAACAAGCTCCAAATACCATCTGATTATTCAGTCCTGATCTGACTGTCTTGAGTGAACAAAACTCCATTTTCAGGTTAGGCCTAAGTATTGAATCCTCCGAGACGTTCCTCTGAACGGCAAAGTCTAAAAGACTGTACTTCATCCCAAGTCACTACCCCCGCGTAACTCAAACTTATACTTCACACTTTTTGAAGACAAATTGTCTCCACGACATGTTTTGAATTTCCATTGTGATGATTACCTGGAAATTGTTACTGTTATAACTATAATTTGCGAGGGTTTGTGAAGTATCAGTATTGCAGGACAGGCCCACTTGACAGGCCCTCTATCAGGCTGGTACAGGTGGCTATATACAGTAGCTAGCCTATCCTCACTCTGTTGACAACACAGTGTTGTGCACCACCTCCTCCTCTAACACCAACGTGTTACTGATGCCTGTGCGTCAGAGGATCTGTTAAAATGGAGCTAAGCTTAGCTCCCACCTTATTCCCAGGGAATTATCCTCAGGCATCTTTCCCCATACACCCCAGAGTCTGCTCAATATCTCCTTGTAAATTCTCCATCTTCTCCACTGCATACTACAGAATTGAGCAGATGTTGGATTTATACTGTGTATCTGTACGTTGACGGGATGTCATTTACTTCAAGGTATTATTGTGTCCTGTTTGAGGATGGTTTGAGTTAAACCTTGTTATGTATTCTAACACTGTTGTACTGATATTAGGGTTGATAACGTAAAACTTCCTAAGTGGTACTCGATAACGTAGACCTGGAGATTTCATACAAATATTATTGTGGTGGCAGTGTCCTGCAACAACATACGTAACTGTAACCAATCCAAGCACAACAAACACCATTAATCAAAATGAATCTCATGAGAGCATAATCCATCGATCTTGTTGGAAATATATGACAACAAGGTAACCTGCAGCACGGCATGATGATATTGTCTATTGCTAAGAAGCTTACAACCAGAAGTGACCACAGTAGTGGCAGCCAATATACATGAGTAATTGTGTAATAGTTTTGAACAAATATTTCTCAATGGCTTATGGGTTCACAGTCAGGTTCTGATAAATAGTTGATAGTGACAGTACTACTATAGAAAACTAAAAACATGCATTAATTATTCATGAATTCCACATAAACGAAATCCCAATTATACCATTTTTAGGCAGTACATTATAGGAGGTTTTCCAAATTTGGTCCTGGGATCTCCGCTGGGTGCACATTTAGTTTTTTGCCCTAACACTACACAGCTGATTCAAATAACCAACTTATCATCAAGCCTTGATTATTTGAAAACATGCACCCAGAGGGGGGCCCAGGACCAAGCTTGGGATACCCTGCTTTATAGGGTGTTTGAAGGGAAGAAGGAAAAGGAAAAATATGGAAGTACTTCCCAGTTCAGAATGGTACAGTATGTAATAATTCCATTCCCTCAAGGCACTGAAAGTGAGGGCTCTGATTTATTTATGCCCCTCTGCTGCCAAGGAGTATTAAATGGAGGAAGACTGAAAGGTAAATATTCTGCTGAGAATAGCAAATAAAAAATCTAATTTAGGTGTGGACAATGCATGTCTCAGACCCACCTCTTGACTTTACAGAAATAGCTGTTTGCCTCGACATCAACAATTAAAACGTCGCAGCCCCAGCCTCTGCATCACCCCGGGTGTCAGGGACAACGTCAACCTTTCTTCCATTTCAGATAAAGAACGATTCACTGAAATGGAGACCACATTCTTTCATCACTCCAAAGGTTATTCAGTAAGTTCTAATAACTTGGTGTGAAATGTTAAGGGCAGTTTTTAAAAGATTGTAATTTATTTCTGGTGCTGCTACAGAGGGTCCTGTCATATAGATCAGCCTCCATCAAGAGGTGAAGGTCGCCAGTCTGTGCTGTTTACTGTGCCTGGTATCAAGCAGACCTAACACATGTCCTCTCCCTGCTCCTTCAAGCTTCCTCACACAAGATATTAGATACTAGATACAAGATACTAATCCTTCACCATTGGAGAAGGATTAGTCAAGTGAAAATATACAGTGCATTCGGAAAGTATTCAGACCGCTTGACTTTTTTCCACATTGATACGTTACAGCCTTATTCTAAAATAGATGAATGAAAAAAATCATTGATCTACACACAATTCCCCATAATGACAAAGACAAAAAAAGGTTGCAAGAAATGTTTTTGAATGTATTAGAAATAAAACACAGAAATAAATTATATACTTTAGTTGTCACGACTTCTACCGAAGTCGTTGCCTCTCCTTGTTCGGGCGGTGCTCAGCGTTCGACGTCACCGGTCTTCTAGCCATCATTGATCCATTTTTCATTTTCCATTGGTTTTGTCTTGTCTTCCCACACACCTGTTTTCAATCCCATTCATTACCTGTTGTGTATTTACCCTCTGTTTCCCCTCATGTCTTTGTCAGAGATTGTTTATTGTCAGTGTAGTGTTTTTGTTGTGTAGGTGCGCGACTTGTCTTCGTACCCATATTTGTTTATGTTCTTTTCCTGTTTAGTGTTATGGAGAATGTTACTATGACATTATTAAAAGACTCCATTTTACATTACATTACATTACATTTAAGTCATTTAGCAGACGCTCTTATCCAGAGCGACTTACAAATTGGTGCATTCACCTTATGACATCCAGTGGAACAGCCACTTTACAATAGTGCATCTAAATCTTTTAAGGGGGGGTAGAAGGATTACTTTATCCTATCCTAGGTATTCCTTAAAGAGGTGGGGTTTCAGGTGTCTCCGGAAGGTGGTGATTGACTCCGCTGTCCTGGCGTCGTGAGGGAGTTTGTTCCACCATTGGGGGGCCAGAGCAGTGAACAGTTTTGACTGGGCTGAGCGGGAACTGTACTTCCTCAGTGGTAGGGAGGCGAGCAGGCCAGAGGTGGATGAACGCAGTGCCCTTGTTTGGGTGTAGGGCCTGATCAGAGCCTGGAGGTACTGAGGTGCCGTTACACTCCGTTTGACTCTCCTGCGCCTGACTTCCCTGCCACCTATACACATATGCCTGACATTAGTATTCAGACCCTTTGCTATGAGACTTGACATTTATCTCAGGTGCATCCTGTTTCCATTGATCATCCTTGAGATGTTTCTCCAACTTGATTGGAAAGGCAACAATCTGTCTATATAAGGTCCCACAGTTGACAGTGCATGTCAGAGCAAAAACCAAGCCATGAGGTGGAAGGAATTGTCCATAGATCTCTGAGACAGGATTTTTGTTGAGGCACAGATCTGGGGAAGAGTACCAAAAAAAATGTCTACAGCATCGAAGGTCCCCAAGAACACAGTGGCCTCAATCATTCTTAAATGGTAGCAGTTTGGAACCACCAAGACTCTTCCTAAAGCTGGCTGCCGGCCAAACTGAGCAATCGGGGGAGAAGAGCCTTGGTCAGGGAGGTGACCAAGAACCTGATGGTCAGTCTAACAGAGCTCTAGAGTTTCTCTGTGGAGAACCTTCCAGAAGGACAACCATCTCCGCAGCACTCCATCAAATCAGGCCTTTATGGTAGAATGGCCAGACGGAAGCGACTCCTTAGTAAAAGGCACATGACAGCCAGAAGGCACCGAAAGATTCTGAGACCTTGAGAAACTAGATTATCTGGTCTGATGAAACCAAGATTGAACTCCTTGGCCTGAATGCGAAGCATCATCTCTGGAGAAAACCTGGCACCATCCCTACAATGAAGCATGGTGGTGACAGCATCATACTGTGGGGATGTTTTTCAGTGGCAGGGACTGAGAGGCTAATCAGGATCGAGGGAAAGATGAACGGAGCAAAGTACAGAGAGATGGAAACCTGCTCCAGAGCACTCAGGCTCAGACTGGGGTGAAGGTTCACCCTCCAACAGGACAACGCTGTCCATCCAATCTGACAGAGCTTGAGAGGATCTGCAAAGAATAAATGGGAGAAAATCCCCAACTACAGGTGTGCCAAGCTTGTAGCGTCATACCCAAGAAGACTTGAGGCTGTAATCGCTGCCAAAGGTGCTTCAACAAAGTACTGAGTAAAGGGTCTGAATACATATGTAAATGTGATATATTTCCGTTTTTAATAGATTTGCAAAAAAACAACAACATTTTTTTAAGTGTTTTGGATTGGTCATTATGGGGTATTGTGTGTAGATTGAGGGAAAAAACAATTGAATTTATTTTAGGATAAGGCTGTAACGTAACAAAATGTTGAAAAAGTCAAGGGGTCTGAATACGGTCCGAAGGCACTGAACAAAAATAAACCAACAATTTCAAAGATTTTACTAAGTTACAGTTCATAAGGAAATCAGTCAATTTAAATCAATTCATTAGGCCCCAATCTATGGATTTCACATGACTGGGAATACAGTATCTGTTCGTCACAGATACATTAGAAAAATAAGGTAGGGGCGTGGATCATAATACCAGTCAGTATCTGGTGTGACCATCATTTACCTCATGCAGGGCCACACATCTCCTTCGCATAGAGTTGATCAGGCTGTTGATTGTGGCTTGCAGGAATTGTGTACACATCCTTGTGACATGGGGCATTGCATTATCATGCTGAAACATGGATCTCGTCACGGTATCCCTGTGCATTCAAATTGCCATCCATAAAATGCAATTTCGTTCATTGTCCGCAATGAACGGACAGGCCCTAAACTAATGGGTCTAAGCTAACATATTGAATTGTTTTAAGATGGTCATGCCAACGATTATTTAACTGTTTGATTTGGAATTGTAAGACCCCTTAATTAATAAGGGGAAAAATTAAATAATCATAATCATAATAATGGATTGGATTCAACATTGAATTTGGCATTACTGCTATTAGCCAATAGAAACACATTGAATAACATTCACTACATGGAACAGATAGTCAAAAATAATCTAAAGGGAGAGTGTTCTTAAAAAGATGAGATCAGTAAACATTTTTGTTTTTGTTACACTTATTTATCCCCTTACTTTAAACACTAAACTAACTCAATATATACACTTCCATTCAGTTTTAAAACTGGAAGCGTGGACCTTCAGATGAGTCTTGTGAGGCTTGTCGGTGTCCTAGAGCAAAACGGAGAACACCATCATATCCGTGACAGTCTCAGCTTTCCACAGACGGGACATTATCTTCCAGGCCAAACCACTCAGACGTTACCGACAGAAGTTGGTAGAAGAGGCTGTACCGACTTCAGAAATCTTGTGAGGCTTGTGGACGTCCTATAGCAAATCAGAGAACACCGTTGTGTTGGTGACACAACAGACGTTTTCGTGAGAAGACCGATTTCCGGGATGTCTCATGGTCTGCAAACACTGCTTTAGCTCTGCCACCTTTCACCGCAGATGCGGAAGGGACGGTAATTGAGACGCAGCCTGCAAAAAAACAGATATCGCGATCTTAAACTGTTCTACCTTGTTAGCAAGCAAATAAATTAAGGTTGGCTAGACTTCAAACATAAAGACTAACTGGCTACTCAATAGCACATTGTGCTTCAGAAATTGTTTAGGAGACGTGTTAATTTTATATAATGCCTGCTGCAAGAAGTTGGTCATTATCAGTGGATGTGCATTGCGCATGGTTCTGGGTCATTTATTTTTACAAAAAGAGCATTAACATAGACAGACTTGAAAAATGTGTGCACAGTACAAAAACATCTGATTAAACAATTTCAATAAAATAATGTTTCAGTGGATCTTATGATTGTAGACAGCTTAAATTTAGCCTAGGTATGACTTTTACAAGCCATAAATTACTTAGATTAAATTCAAAGCTTATTTCAAGAAAATGTTTTTAAAACATGTACAGTACCAGTCAAAAGTTTGGACACACCTGCTGATTTTACGGGTTTTACTTAATTTTTTACTATTTTCTTCATTGTAGAACAATAGTGGAGATATTACAACTATGAAATAACACATATGGAATCATGTAGTAACCAAAAAGGTGTCTAAATATTTTTTTATATATTTGAGATTCTTCAAAGTAGCCACCCTTTGCCTTGCAGACAGCTTTGCACAATCTTAGCATTCACTCAACCAGCTTGGAATACATTTCAATTAACAGTTGTGCCATGTTAAATGTTAATTTGTGGAATGCGTTTGAGCCAATCAGTTGTGTTGTGACAAGTTAGGGGTGGTATACAGAAGACAGCCCTATTTGGTAAAATACCAAGTCCATATTATGAAAAGAACAGCTCAAATAAGCTAAGACAAACAGTCCATAATTACTTTAACGCGTGAAGGTCAGTCAATCCGGAAAAGGTTGGGTGATTGTGGAGGCCAGGTCATCTGATGCAGCACTCCATCACTCTCCTTATTGGTCAAATAGCCCTTACACAGCTTGGAGGTGTGTTTTGGGTCAATGTCCTGTTGAAAAACAAATTATCGTCCCACTAAGCACAAACCAGATGGGATGGCGTATCGCTGCAGAATGCTGTGGTATCCATGCTGGTTAAGTGTGACTTGAAGTCTAAATAAATTACTGACAGTGTCAACAGGAAAGCGTCCCCACACAATCACACCTCCTCCATGCTTCAAGGTGGGAACCACAGATGCAGAGATCATCCGTTCATCTACTCTGCGTCTCACAAAGACACGGCGGTTGGAATCAAAAATCTCAAATTTGGACTCATCAGACCAAAGGACAGATTTCCACCGGTCTAATGTCCATTGCACGTGTTTCTTTGCCCAAGCAAGTCTCTTCTTATTACTGGTGTCTTTTAGTAGTGGTTTCTTTACAGCAATTCGACCATGAAGGTCTGCTCTGAACAGTTGATGTTGAGATGTGTCTGTTACTTGAACCCTGTGAAGCATTTATTTGGGCTGCAATTTTTATGGCTGGTAACTTTAATGAACGTATCCTCTGCAGCAGAGGTACCTCTGGGTCTTCCTTTCCTGTGGTGGTTGTCACGCCCTGGCCTTAGTTATCTTTGTTTTCCTTATTATTTTGGTTAGGCCAGGGTGTGATATGGGTGATTTATGTGTTTTGCCGTGTCTAGGGTTTTTTGTAGATTTGTGGGGTTGTGTTCAGTTTAGGTGTCTAGGTAAGTCTATGGTTGCCTAGATTGGTTCTCAATCAGAGGCAGGTGTTTATTGTTGTCTCTGACTGGGAACCATATTTAGGCAGCCATATTATTTGGGTATTTTGTGGGTGATTGTTTCCTGTCTTTGTGTTTTATGCACCAGTTGGGACTGTTTTCTGGTTTTCATGTTTCTTGTTTTGTAGTTGTGTTCATGTTTGAGTTTTCCTATTAAAACCATGGACACTTACCACGCTGCGTATTGGTCCGATCCCTGTTTCACCTCTTCAGAGGAAGAGGAGGAAGAAAACTGTGACAGTGGTCCTCATGAGATCCAGTTTCATCATAGTGGTTTTTGCAACTGCACTTGAAACTTTCTAAGTTCTTGAAATATTCCGGATTGACTGACCTTCATGTATTAAAGTAATGATGGGCTGTCATTCCTCTTTGCCTATTTGAGCTGTTATTGCCATAATATGGACTTGGTCTTTTACCAAATAGGGCTTCCTTCTGTATACCACTCCTACCTTGTGACAACACAACTGATTGGCTCAAACGCATTAAGAAGGAAATAAATTCCACAAATTAACTTATTAACAAGGCACATCTGTTAATTGAAATGGATTCCAGGTGACTACCTCATGAAGCTGGTTGAGAGAATGCCAAGATTGTGCAAGGCAAATGCCACGCTGTCATCAAGGCAAAGGGTGGCTACTTTGAAGAATCTCAAATATAAAAAAAAATATTTTGATTTGTTTTTACTACATGATTCCGTATGTGTTTTTTCATAGTTTATCTTCACTATTATTATACAATGTAGAAAATAGTAAAAATACAGAAAAACTCTGGAATACACCATTGCTCGCTTTCTCTGTATTTTCTAGTGTGGAACTTTCCAAAAATTGCACTACCTGAAGACATCACTGAGAATGTAGCCCCTTCACGTCACAATAACATCCTGCTGCTGGCTGGCGGATGGCCAGGGAAGCATTTCACTTGAAGGGTGTGAAGGACTGACAGACGGCATCTGAGGCCGTGAATACAGAACCAGCCTGGCTCATACACACACCGGCAGCTATTAACATGACCAAGATGCCAGGCAGAGGGAGAATGAAGCTGGCTGAACTGGCACTATGATATCACAGGCCTGACCCCAGCAGACAACACTGAGCTCAGGATGTTAAACCCACCACCCGCTCCATCTATCACTGTTATCTCCCTCTATCACCTCAGTGAAGATTAGGCCTCAGCTAGCTACCTGCCCTGGCCTGCACTGAGTTCACGGCCATGCAACTTCATATCCCAACACGGGGAACATGTGTATAATGCATGATACCTCATAGAACTTCCATGTCTACTCAAGTCAGTGACAGTAGCATTGGTGAGATAGTTATACACCAACAATTACACCTCATACGTATGCATGTATATTAAATACATTGAGGCTGTCTGTCGGTCAGTGCAGCAATTGAGGCTGTCTGTCAGTGCAGCACTTCATATTGCCATGCTGATCATTTGTCTATAATATGCATACATTTGTCGGCGAGAAGCAGCCAGGCAAATATTTCCTTCTCCAGAACAATGACCAAATGGATCACTTATTTTAATGTTCTAAGTCATTTCCTATGGATGGTGGGAGATGGAGTGATTTGACATCTGTTGCAATTCGGTGAGAGCAGGCTGAATAGTCAGGCTGTAGTGAGCCACTGCCAGTCTGTCAGGTGGGCATGAGAAACTGAGGGAGCCCAACGGCCCATATGTATTCTCTAGATGGCCCTCCTGAGGCTAATCGACAGAGCTGCAGAGACGTGGCAGTTTTATTAAGTCACTGCTTGAGAAATTAACCCACAAAGTGGTATATTAATCATCGTTTCGACAAACTAAGTGACAGAAGAAAGTGATCATGGAATAAATCTATTGAGGTACATTTGAAAGAAAACAGCTAATTATACATTATGCTTTACCTTCCTGTAAAGTTTGAACTTCAAGATAATAATTTCAAATCATATCTTTCCTATAAATTATGACTGCAGACTTGGGTCCAGTTAATAAGAATTGGTAGTCCAAGTTTAAGGCAATACATGTCCATAACACACAAACACAGACAGCCTAGGGCTTATAGAGGCCACACACATACAGACAGACAGACAGACAGACAGACAGACAGACAGACAGACAGACAGACAGACAGACAGACAGACAGACAGACAGACAGACAGACAGACAGACAGACAGACAGACAGACAGACAGACAGACAGACAGACAGAGAGAGAGAGAGAGAGAGAGAGAGAGAGAGAGAGAGAGAGAGAGAGAGAGAGAGAGAGAGAGAGAGAGAGAGAGAGAGAGAGAGAGAGAGAGAGAGAGAGAGAGAGAGAGAGAGAGAGAGAGAGAGAGAGAGAGAGAGAGACACATGAGCTCAAATCAGCACCACAGACAGCGCAAGCACTGGTGTGCTTGTTTCAAACAGACGTTTTTTTATATCCTGCTTTAGGACCGTGTAGCAGCTAATTCCTTTTTGAAAATTTGAAAATTATTGCAAAAATTATGTCTTCCAATTCCATTTCAAACAAACACATTCATTTGGCTCCCATCACGTATTACATTAGCCTACTGCAGGTGTGTATGCACGGTAACCTGGATACGTTGCCCAAACAGCCTGTATGCAAAGCCAGAATAGTATTTTTCTGCACACTACCCTAGTTTGGCTAGGCACAAATACAGATCTTCAGAGACAGGGACTTTAGTGGGAAAGAGTGCACTTCTATGGATATGTAAAAAAAGACTTGTTCAGCAATTAGGCTACACCTAAACAACTAATGAGTGCCCAGAAAGAGAATACGAAATATGTTAAAAGGCTGGGTGAAATTCAGAACGTGATCCAACCTTTTTTTAAATGTTATTTTTTTCATTTATTTAACTAGGCCAGGCAACTAGGCTACCTACCTGTTCTGTGATGTAAGTTAAAACAAAAACCTATGTCGTTTGCTGCGTCTTCCAACAAGAGCTTCGCAAAGCATTAGTGCACAAACTGTGAAGGTATGAGGCAGGGAGAAGATCAATTAGAAAGCGTTATTGCTTGCTATATAGTGCAATGACAAAACAACAAAGAATAGCCTTCCCTTTTGAATGTAGTCTAGCGAAAATGTGCTTTGAAATGCAATTCCAAAGAATTTACTTAAGTGTAGATTAAAATGAACCGCACGAAATATCGCCACAGACTGAGTATGAACTTGATATTCATGTAACCGGGAGAGAAAGCATTGACTGGTGTTCAAAACACTGGAAATCTAAAGATTTGGTGAAAATGCGCAAATCAACCAGCTGTGGTTTAACTAGGTAGCCTACTAGTTATACCTGCTGCTATGCGTTTAGTCAAATTATAAGTGGACTGGACGTATTCGCCACCGAATAAACATTCCCCATTCATAGATTCAACACACAGTAGACTACGTGGCACAATAACTTTCATGGAACCTTACCTTCAACAGAGAAGACAGGGCAGGTTGCTGCAGGCGAGTATGAACTTGATATTCGCAGGCAAAAGGAGAGGTTCTTCAAAACCAAGAGGACTGTGAAGACGTCCGGAACACAGGAATCTCAAATCGCTTTTGATACAGAACCGCTTGATGTCCAAACTGTTTCTCCCAGTGTAGATTTTGGCAGCACAAAAACGCCACACCATAGACCCCTCCCCCGCACAAATCACCATATGTATCAAATATGGTTGTTCTCATGTATAGTAGGTTATGACTAGCCTATTTATCTCAAAATCAGATGATTGAATATGCAGGTGAATTAGACTATACCAATCTATTTGAGGTGTAATCCTTCAGGATTTGGGACAAATCAATTGTTGCCATTTATTTTTTTACTGAATGACTAAACTACAGTAGGATATAGTAGGCCTACACCTATTTGCCTTCCAGCAAGATGTATCGATCAGCAATATTCTAATCTGCACCTTTTCTGTAACCATATAGTAGTTGTTTCTTATTTCCAAGTGAACAATTGTGCAACACATAGGAGAATATTGGACAGGCCACAAAGAGTCAAAACATAAAGGTACTTTACTTTAGGACTAATCAAGTGCAAAAACATCTGTCTGCTCAAAGTGTAAATCATTACTTTACAGTAACATAATAAGTAGGTAGGCTACTTTAAAGGTCTTCATTAGCGTGACAATACGGTTGTCTGTGTTAGACATTACCAGGCAGATACTGGTAACAATAGATTTGGTACTGGAGGAAGCAGGTTGGACTGTAGTGGGAGCAAAAGCATCAGCATCAGCATCCAGTAGATAGGCGAAGAGCTAGTACGCTCAACTGAAAGCATATTGTTTGTTTATAGTACACTAAAACTAACCAATAGTATATAGTATGTAATAATTAGATACCAAACTCTAATGTTGTCTCTGTGTTCACCCCTTTGGATATGTGTGGGTTAGTAGTTGTTGGGAAATTGTTAGATTACTTGTTAGATATTACTGCACTGTCGGAACTAGAAGCATAAGCATTTCACTACATTCACATTAACATCTGCTAACCATGTGTATGTGACCAATAAAATTTGATTTGATAAATTAAATATGCAGTATATAGTATGGGTATTCGAACACAGCTATGGAATCATGTAGTAACCAAAAAAATTGTTAAACAAGTTAAAATATATTTTTAATTTTAGATTCTTCAAAGTAGACACCCTTTGCCTTGATGACAGCTTTGCACACTCTTGGCATTCTCTCAACCAGCTTCATGAGGTAGTCACCTGAAATACATTTCAATTAACAGGTGTGCCTTGAAGGTTCATTTGTGGAATTTCTTTCCTTTATAATGCGTTTGAGCCAATCAGTTGTGTCGTGACAAGGTAGGGGTGGTATACAGAAGAAAGCCCTATTTGGTAAAATACCAAGTCCATATTATGGCAAGAACAGCTCACACAAGCAAAGAGAAATGACAGTCAATCATTACTTTGAAAGTTTCTTCAAGAGTAGTTAAAAAAACATCAAGCACTATGATGAAACTGGATCTCATGAGGACCACCACAGAAAAGGAAGACCCAGAGATACCTCTGCTGCAGAGGATAAATTCATTGGAGTTACCAGCCTCAGAAATTGCAGCCCAAATAAATGCTTCACAGAGTTCAAGTAACAGACACATCAAAATCAACTGTTCAGAGGAGACTGCGTGAATCAGGCCTTCATGGTTGAATTGCTGCAAAGAATCCACTACTTAAGGACACCAATAATAAGAAGAGACTTGCTTGGGAAAAGAAACACGAGCAATTGACATTAGACTGGTAGAAATCTGTCCTTTGGTCTGATGAGTCCAAATTTGAGATTTTTGGTTCCAATCACGGTCTTTCTGAGACGCAGAGTAGGTGAATGGATGATCTCCGCATGTGTGGTTCCCATCGTGAAGCATGGAGGAGGAGGTGTGATGGTGCTTTGCTGGTGACACTGTCAGTGATTTATTTAGAATTCAAGGCACACTTAACCAGCATGTCTACCACAGCCTTCTGCAGCGATACACCATCCTATCTGGTTTGCGCTTAGTGGGACTATCATTTCTTTTAACAGGACATTGACCAAACACACCTCCAGGCTGTGTACGGGCTATTTGACCATTAAGGAGAGTGATTGAGTGCTACATCAGATGACCTGACCCAATCAATTTAGCCCAATCAACTACCTCTTTCCCAACTGTATTTAATTAATTTATTTATTTTGCTCCTTTGCACCCCATTATTTTTATTTCTACTTTGCACATTCTTCCATTGCAAAACTACCATTCCAGTGTTTTACTTGCTATATTGTATTTACTTTGCCACCATGGCCTTTTTTGCCTTTACCTCGCTTCTCACCTCATTTACTCACATTGTATATAGACTTGTTTATACTGTATTATTGACTGTATGTTTGTTTTACTCCATGTGTAACTCTGTGTCGTTGTATCTATCGAACTGCTTTGCTTTATCTTAGCCAGGTCGCAATTGTAAATGAGAACTTGTTCTCAACTTGCCTACCTGGTTAAATAAAGGTGAAATAAATAAATAAATCAAATCTTAACTCAATTGAGATGGTTTGGGAAAAGTTGGACCACAGAGTGAAAAGCAGCCAACAAGTGCTCAGCATATGTGGGAACTCCTTCAACACTGTTGGAAAAGCATTCCTCATGAAGCTGGTTGAGAGAATGCCAAGAGTGTGCAAAGCTGTCAATGCAAAGTGTGTCTACTTTGAATAATCTAAAATATATTTTGATTTGTTTAACACTTTTCTGGTTACTACATGATTCCATGTGTAATTTCATCGTTTGTCTTCACACTTATTCTACAATGTAGAAAATAGTAAAAAATAAAGTAAAACCCTTGAATGAGTAGGTGTCCAAACTTTTGACTGGTAATATATACAGTTGAAGTGGGAAGTTTACATACACTTAGGTTGGAGTCATGAAAACTAATTTTTCAACCACTCCACACATTTCTTGTTAACAAACTATAGCTTTGGCAAGTCGGTTAGGATATCAACTTTGTGCACGACACAAGTAATATTTCCAACAACTGTTTACAGACAGATTATTTCACTTATAATTCACTGTATCACAATTCCAGTGGGTCAGAAGTGTACATACACTAAATTGACTGTGCCTTTAAACATCTTGGGAAATTCCAGAAAAGGATGTCATGGCTTTAGAAACTCCCGATAGGCTAATTGACATAATTTGAGTCAATTGGAGGTGTACCTGTGAATGTATTTCAAGGCCTACCTTCAAACTCAGTGCCTCTTTGCTTGACATCATTGGAAAAACAAAAGACACAACAGTTCATGATCTGGGGCACTCACAGACACCCTTGCAAGGGTGGGAGCACTCACAGGGGCCATAGCATGGGTGGGAGAACTCACAGGGGCCATAGCATGGGTGGGAGAACTCACAGGGGCCATAGCATGGGTGGGAGAACTCACAGGGGCCATAGCATGGGTGGGAGAACTCACAGGGGCCATAGCATGGGTGGGAGAACTCACAGGGGCCATAGCATGGGTGTGAGAACTCACAGAGGCCATAGCATGGGTGGGAGAACTCACAGGGGCCATAGCATGGGTGGGAGAAATTCATCTCTCAGTGTCTGGTGAAAAGCAGACTGAAAAAGGCTTTCCTCTAGAATTTTGACTGTGCTTACCTCCATTCAGTTTCTTTTCATCCCCAGTCCTTACCGATTACAAGCATACCCCTAACATGATGCAGCCACCACAATGCTTATAAAATGGAGAGTGCTACTCAGTAATGTGTTGCATTGGATTTGCCCCAAACATAACACTTTGTATTCTCAACAAAACTTTTTTTCTTTTGCAGTATTACTTTAGTGCCTTGTTGCAAACAAGATTCATGTTGTGGATTATTTTGTATTCTGTACAGGTGTCCTTTTTTCACTCTGTAATTTAGGTTAGTATTGTGGAGTAACTTCAATGTTGTTGATCCATCCTCAGTTTTCTCCTATCACAGCCTCAAAACTTCTTTGAGATCGGTGTCCCTTCCACGGGACGGTTGAGCTAATGTCGGCTAATGGGAATAGCATGAGTTTGGAAGTAACAAGGAAATTTCCCAGGACAAAGACATATCTGATATTGTCAGAAAGCTTAAACTCTTGTTAATCTAACTGCACTGTCCAATTTACAGTAGCTATTACAGTGAAATAATACCATGCTATTGTTTGAGGAGAGTGCACAATTTTCAACATGAAAAGTTATGAAACTCTTTAACTGTCACCATTTGCTTCATGGTGAAATCTCTGAGCGGTTTCCTTTCTCTGTGGCAACTGAGTTACTGTAGGAATTTGCTAAGTGATTTTCCTTGTTAAATATAGGTTAAGGGATTGGACCCTTTTTCAATTTTCACCTAAAAGGACATACCCAAATCTAGCTGTAACGTTGTTCGTCTGTTGAATGAAGAGAGTCAGACCGAAATGCAGCGTGTAGGTTACTCATGACTTTAATGAAAATAATCGCGGTACATGAAATAACTGAATATGAAAACAACAAACGAAACGTGAAACCTATTACAGCCTATCTGGTGACTACAACACTAAGACAGGAACAAACACCCACAAATTACAACGCGAAAGACAGGCTGTCTAAATACGGTTCTCAATCAGAGACAATGACAAGCACCTGACTCTGATTGAGAATCGCCCCAGGCAACCAAGCCTAACTAGACACACCCCTAATCATACACAATCCCAATTACTACAAACCCCAATACGAAACACAACATATAAACCCATGTCACACCCTGGCCTACCCAAATATATACCAAAAACACTAAATACAATGACCAAGGCGTGACAGAACCCCCCCCCCCCCAAGGTGCGGACTCCCGGACGCACCTCAAGAGCATAGGGAGGGTCCGGGTGGGCGTCTGTCCATGGTGGCGGTTCTGGCTCGGGACGTGGACCCCATTCCATAAATGTCCTAGTTCCTCCCCTTCGCATCCTGGGACAATCCACCTTCTCCGCTGACCATGGCCTAATAGTCCTCACCCTTATCCCCACATAACTGAGGGGCAGCTCGGGACCGAGGGGCAGCTCGGGACCGAGGGGCAGCTCGGGACAGAGGGGCAGCTCAGGACAGAGGGGCATCTCAGGACAGAGGGGCAGCTCGGGACAGAGGGGCAGCTCGGGACAGCAGGGCAGCTCGGGACAGAGGGGCATCTCAGGACAGAGGGGCAGCCCGGGACTGAGGGGCAGCCCGGGACAGAGGGGCAGCCGGGACAGAGGGGCAACTCGGGACAGAGGGGCAGCTCAGGACAGAGGGGCATCTCAGGACAGAGGGGCAGCCCGGGACAGAGGGGCAGCCCGGGACCGAAGCAGCCCGGTACTGAGGGGAAGCCCGGTACTGAGAGGCAGCCCAGTACTGAGAGGAAGCTTAGTACTGAGAGGAAGCTCAGTCCTGAGAGGAAGCTCAGGCAGGTAGTAGGCTCCGGTAAATCCTGGCTGGCTGGTGGAACTGGATGATTCAGGTTGTCTGGCCGATCTGGCGGATCTTGGCAGACTGGCACTTCTGGCGGATCCTGGCAGACTGGCGACGCTGGGCCAACTGGCGGCGCTGGGCAGACTGGCGGCGCTGGGCAGACTGGGAGCACTGGCGGAGCTGGGCAGACTGGGAGCACTGGCGGAGCTGGGCAGACTGGGAGCATTGGCCGCGCTGGGCAGACTGGGAGCACTGGCCGCGCTGGGCAGACTGGGAGCACTGGCCGCGCTGGGCAGACTGGGAGCACTGGTGGAGCCGGGCAGACTGGGAGCACTGGCGGAGCTGGGCAGACTGGGAGCACTGGCGGCGCTGGGCAGACTGGGAGCACTGGCGGAGCTGGGCAGACTGGGAGCACTGGGCAGACTGGGAGCACTGGGCAGCCTGGGAGCACTGGGCAGACTGGGAGCACTGGGCCGACTGGGAGCACTGGCCGCGCTGGGCCGACTGGGAGCACTGGCCGCGCTGGGCCGACTGGGAGCACTGGCGGCGCTGGGCAGACTGGAGACTCCGGCAGCGCAGGAGAGGAGAAATTCTCTGGCTGTGTTAAACAGGCGGGAGACTCCGGCAGGGCAGGAGAGGAGAAAGGCTCTGGCTGCGCTGAACAGGCGAGGCGCACTGGAGGCCTGGTGCGTGGTGCTGGAACTGGTAGTACTGGATCTAGGACACGCACAGGAAGCCTGGTGCGGGGAGCTGCTACCGGAGGACTAGTGTGTAGAGGTGGCTCTGGATAGACCGGACCGTGCAGGCGCACTGGAGCTCTTGAGCACCGAGCCTGCCCAAGCTTACCTGGCTCGATGCCCACTCTAGCCCGGCCAATAGGAAGGGCTGGTATGTGCCGCAGCTGGCTCTGCACCCGCATTTTAAACACTGTGCGCTCCATAGCATAACACGGTGCCTGCACGGTCTCTCTAGCCCAACGGTGAGCACAGGGAGTATGCGCAGGTCTCCTACCTGGCATAACTATTCTCCCTTCTAGCCCCCCCAATACATTTTTTGGGGTGACTTTCCGGTTTCCAACCGCGTCGCCGTGCTGCCTCCTCATACCTGCGCCTCTCCGCTTTAGCTGCTTCTATTTCTTCCTTGGGACGGCGATATTCTCCCGGCTGCGCCCAGGGTCCTTTACCGTCTAATATCATCTCCCAAGACCAGAAGTCCTCATATTGCTGCTCCTCACAATGAACAGGGAGAGTAGGCTCAGGTCTGACTCCTGACTCAGCCACTCTCTCTCTGCGCTTTCCCCCGTTACTTTCAGTTTTCGCTCTGCGCCTCCGTGCTTTCCTTTTCGATTCCATACGTCTATAGCCCTCTTCGCATTGTTGTAGGGAATCCCAGGCGGGCTCCTGCACTCGCTCTGGGTCGGCCGCCCACCTGTCGATTTCTTCCCACGTAGTATACTCCATGCTTCTGCTGTCCATAGCGTCCTCCTTCAGATCCTGCCAGTTCACACGCTGCTCGGTCTGTGAGTGGTGGGTGTTTCTGTAACGTGGTTCGTCTGTTGAATGAAGAGAGTCAGACCGAAATGCAGCGTGTAGGTTACTCATGACTTTAATGAAAATAATCGCGGTACATGAAATAACTGAATATGAAAACAACAAACGAAACGTGAAACCTATTACAGCCTATCTGGTGACTACAACACTAAGACAGGAACAAACACCCACAAATTACAACGCGAAAGACAGGCTGTCTAAATACGGTTCTCAATCAGAGACAATGACAAGCACCTGACTCTGATTGAGAATCGCCCCAGGCAACCAAGCCTAACTAGACACACCCCTAATCATACACAATCCCAATTATTACAAACCCCAATACGAAACACAACATATAAACCCATGTCACACCCTGGCCTACCCAAATATATACCAAAAACACAAAATACAATGACCAAGGCGTGACACTAGCTTGCCTGTAGCCTGTAGCTATGCAAGGATATGCATATTCTTGATACCATTTGAAAGAAAACACTTTTGAAGTTTGTGGAAATGTGAAATTAATGTAGGAGAATAAGACATTAGATCTAGAAAAGATAATACAAAGAAAAAACATGCATTTAAATAAATTAATCTTTGAAATGCAAGAGATTATATGACTTTGGAGGCTAGGCACACTTTGGATTTTGGCCACTAGATGGCAGCAGTGTATGTGCAAAGTTTTAGACTGAGCCAATGAACCATTGCATTACTGTTCAAAATGTTGTATGAAGTCTGCCCAAATGTGCTGAATTGGTCAATTTATACATGTTCAAGTACATAACTATACAGAACACATAAAAATGCTATGGTAATATTTTTTTTAGTTTACACACTCCTAGGAATGTCATAAATGATGGATAAGTAGCTTCTCTACAGAAAATACACTAACCTTCACACATCTAGATGTGGGTGTTGGCACCAGACAACATCTATTCTAACAGACACACAATGAGAGCCAGCTGTTCCATACTATCTTGCCAACTAGCCTATTAGTTACACTTCCGCAGTTCACATTTTAAAGTGTTTCACTTGTTAATGAGAATCATCTTCTTATTGAGGTAGAGATAGAAACCCTTAACAAAATCCCAAGACATTTGACTCATACTAAATCATCCTCTTGCTCTTTCCTCCAATCTTACAATAACAAGCAATGGGTTACCATCTGATTTCTGCCCAAGGTCCTTTACAAATAAGGTAGTATGAAAATACAGTGAAGTCGTTAACATAATGGATAGTAACTCTGGGGCATTCAAGTAAAAAGAAGTCCCCTTGAAGGTATCTCTTGTGTCATCCTGTTAGCATATCAATACTCCCAGCTCCCTAGTGAAAACCCACTGACCAGAATAGAAAGGATGTGGCAAGGGTAGATCTCAGTTTCATCATTGGGAGAAAATGTGCTGGGGACACAGGAATATAAACTACATGACCACAGTTATCAGAAGAGTTTACATAATTAAGGTATTCATTTCATGTAATTATTGCAAAAAATCCAGAGGGACACAAAGTATATTATGAACTTCCTGATATTGAACAACCTGGACAAGGGTTGAATAGCTCTGTAATATTAGATGGTTCCAATGGTTCCAAAAGTTCTATATATTACAACTGAAAAAGTGTCATTCTTCAATAGTGATTGTTTTCTTCACCAGAGCCGAAAGATATTTTCATGTTTTTGCTGTAAACCTCTTGAAGTTCGGGGGCACTATTTTTATTTTTGGAAAAAAAACGTTCCCAAAGTAAACTGCCTATTTCTCAGGACCAGGTGCTAGAATATGCATATAATTGATAGCTTAGGATTGAAAACACTCTAAAGTTTCCAAAACTGTAAAAATATTGTCTGTGAGTATAACAGAACTGATATTGCAGGCGAAATCCTGAGAAAAATCCAATCAGGAAGTGACCCTTAATTTAAAACCCGTCTTTCTATGCATCCCTATTGCCTATTGAAAGGGATATCAACCAGATTCCTTTTTCTACATCTTCCCTAGGGTGTCTACAGCCTTTAGACGTAGTTTCACGCCTTTATGTTGAAGAATGAGCGTAAACGAACACATTGCGTAAGTGGCCAGCTGATGACTCTCAGAGTGATTCTTGCGTAAAAGTGTGAGGTTGCCATTTTTCCTCCCGGTCCTACTGAAAAGCCAACTGTCCCGGTTGATATATTATCAAATAGATATTTGAAAAACATCTTGTGGATTGATTATAAAAAAAGTTTGCCATATTTCTGTCGATATTATGGATATAATTTTGATTCCCGGCATTGTCGTGACCGCTATTTCCGGTGGATTTCTGAACATAATGTGACAAACAAAGGGAGTTATTTTGGGCATAAAAATAATCTTTATGGAACAAAAGGAACATTTGCTGTCTAACTGGGAGTCTCGTCAGTGAAAACATCCGAAGATCATCAAAGGTAAACGGTTAATTTGATTGCTTTTCTGATTTTCGTGACCAAGCTTCCTGCTGCTAGCTGGACATAATGCTATGCTAGGCTATCGATAAACTTACACAAACGCTTGTCTTGCTATCGCTGTAAAGCATCATTTCAAAATCTGAGATGGGGTGATTAACAAAAGGCTAAGCTGTGTTTCGCTATATTTCACTTGTGATTTCATGAATATGAATATTTTCTAGTAAGATTATTTGACCGTTTTACGTTCTAACGCGCTATACATGCTAGAAGTCCAACCTCAAAACATAAATGGAAAAACCAAAACCTGTAACGTCAACACACAAACACCCACATGCATACAGACATGCGCACACACACGCGCACACACACACACACACACACACACACACACACACACACACACACACACACACACACACACACACACACACACACACACACACACACACACACACACACACACACACACACACACACACACACACACACACACACACACACACATTTTCCCTGAGGATGCTTGGGGTTTTTAAAAGCATGTCTTAGTCATCAATGATAAAAAGAGAAGAACTCACAGATTTTTGTACATCATATCAAGAAGCTAGAAGGGTATTACAGATAATATGCATTTATTCTCCTCACTTTGACACATTTCCAATAATGTAAAGAAGGATTCTCAGAAATTGAGGGCAAGACATCATTATTAATTCATAATTATTTAATACAATCAATTAGAGACCTCATTGCGGTATTGTGTTGTCATGTGGCAACTGACTACCTTTCGGGCAAAAATTTGTTTCCTCTTTTTTTTTTTTTTTTTTTTTTACTTCATCAATGTCATCCCATTACTTCAAAATGACCAGTAGGTTGAATTTGCAAGAGGTTTATAACATACCAAAGTTTGGTTATTTCATGTTGAATTCCACCTTCATTGACAACCTAAATGTCAACCAAAACTGGATGTTGACCTGACAACCTGCTGAGAGATTTAAAAATTGCTCTCAGTAATGATATTAATCTTGTGTACCTGAAAGGGCAATATCTTACAAACCTGCCAAAGAGAATGACCTTCATGTCTCCTGTGATCATTTCAGGCTTTCAACACATTCACAACACAGGAGGCTGCTGAGGGGAGGACTGCTTATAATAATGGCTGGAATGGAGTAAATGGAATGGCATCCAACACATGTGTTGTATACCATTACATTTATTCCATTCCAGCCATTACTCTGAGCCTATCCTCCCCAATTAAGGTGCCACCAGCTGCATGTGATTCACAACTCAATACATTTTCTGTCGTCACCTTGCATGTCCTCATCATGGCTGGTTCAGTTCATTGTCATCAACTTGCAAGTCCTCATGTCTGGTTCAGCTCATTGTCATCAACTTGCATGTCCTCATCATGGCTGGTTCAGCTCATTGTCATCAACTTGCATGTCCTCATCATGGCTGGTTCAGCTCATTGTCATCAACTTGCATGTCCTCATCATGGCTGGGTCAGCTCATTGTTGTCACCTTGTTTGTCCTCATCATGGCTGTTTCAGCTCATTGTTGTCAACTTGCATGTCCCCAACATGGCTGGCTCAGCGCATTGGCAACATGACCTTAATCACCTATTTGATGACATCGAGAACAGTAGATTGAAAACACAACTGCAATATGAATAATTAAGCCTACCTAAAGAGGAAGTAGTTTTATGCAACTAAGCCACAAGCCCCATGACCACTATTAAGCTGATATTTATTTCCTCTTGAGTCAGATCAAACCACCAATATGCAATTTATAAGCTTACATTCCAATGTTCTACTTATAGACCATTGGAACATATTATAGAAAAATGGTCCTTTTAATTTCGAGCATAATATTCAGTGTAAAAATGGCAAATTGTATCATCAGGTAGAATCAACATAAGTTCTAAGTGATCTTAAGGTTGATCAGCTATTTTAAAAGGGACATTTTTTATGTCCCTTTTAATATGAATCTTCCCCTCGTAGTTTCTTATTTTCCAAGTTATTTTGAAGATTATGCTCTTTTACTGGACCGTATTCTCCATTCTTAAGAGGTAAACCCTTTTCAAACGCCACTCAAAGTTGATCTGTTTTCGGTGGCTGTGAATAATGATTAATGGCAAATCTACACTCCTGCGAATACAGTCACTGTTCAGTGGAAAAAGACAAATCAGAGACCTTTAAATCAGGAACTGAACCTGTTTCTAATAAATGACACCCTGGACTAGCTGTGTAATTTATGAGCTGCCTCAACAAATTGCTTCACAAGGGACCAGAGAAGCACGTCTCAGGCAGATGAAACCCACGGAGACTGAGCCTCACACACACACAGATACACTGATCTGCCTCTCTTTCACACACAGCTGCCCTATGTCTGCCACTTCATCAGTCAAATTTGACAAATTATGTGAGATAATCTTAGTTATAACCAATACCTAAACAGCTATACCAACCCTGAAATCTGCTTAACGAGGTTTGATTACCCCTACTCGTGTACATTTGCTTCAGTTTCTCTTACTGTAATGGCTGTTGATGATTTCACATGATTGAAAAAAGAAAGACTGTAAATGTGGTTTGCCAGAGCTTCTTTTGTAACACCATTAGTGGTGTGTTATTATGTTTCGGAAACATTCTTTCTGCTCTGAAACCACTCTAGTTTTTTCCCTCTAATTGTCTCTTTAGGGAGCGAGGCATCATCGGAGAACTATTCAAATCTGGTTCTTGGCCCAGTTTTCCTCCTGACCTCCCAGAAAAACCTTGTGACCGAGCATCACCCTTTCAGCTGGACTGGTCAGCGTTGGCATCAGTTACCCACATATAAAAACTCTGGGTTGAAGATGATAAATGGGTTGTTTTTGTTTATCGAAAACTGGCTTCTAAGAACAAAATAAGTCTATAGTTCATGCTGCCGTTATTGTTTCTATTTGGTTGTCTCTGCATGAGATCTCAGTTCAATGATGGCATGTGAGTAGGAAACGGTGTCTGTTCCTTACAGTAATTACACTCAAATCCAAATGGAAAAGTATTTTGGAACTCAAGCACCAAGGCCTAATTTCCAAATACTCAGAGCACCTAGAATATTGTGGCGGAACCGTGCCTCAGAGCTCTCTAAATATATGGTCTGAAATTACTGAAAGTATTTCAGAATAAAAAGAGCAATTGTTTTTACATGCACATAGTTGAGATGATGAATTGCTGTTTATACCCTGAGAAGTGCATCCAAGCTGTGGCTATCAAAGAACATATCTCTGAGGCGTACACAGCCACAGCTTCTCATCAACACAATGATGAGCTGGGCTTTCGAGAAACTGGAGAACAACAGTGAGGAACTAAACACTTTACGCATCATTCCCATTGCCTCTGCTATGTAAAGTACATGCTGGAAACTATCATGCTGGAAACCAAAATAGCAGATGCTAACAAAGTTACCGTAGTATCTGTGTTCCCATTATGTAGTATCTGTGTTCCCATTATGCTGCATCAGTGTTCCCATTATGTAGTATCTGTGTTCCCAATATGTACAGTAGTATCCATGTTCCCATTATGAAGTATCTGTGTTACAGTTATGTACAGTTGTATCCATGTTCCCATTATGCAGTACCTGTGTTCCCATTATGTAGTATCCGTGTTACCATTATGTGCAGTATCTACGTATGTTCCCATTATGTACAGTAGTATCTGTGTTCCCATAGTTATGATACATTTACTGCATTGTGCATTTGTTATATTGTGCTTAATTTGTCTCATTGAAGTACTTTATTTTATTTTAGAATGACAATAATAACTTAACAACACTGCAGATCAGTGGTTCCCAAACTTTTTATAGTCCCGTACCCCTTCAAACATTCAACCTCCAGCTGCGTACTCAATCCACTACCAGGGTCAGCACACTCTCAAATGTTGTTTTCTGCCATCATTGTAAGCCTGCTACACACACACTATACAATACATTTATTAAAAATAAGAGTGAGTGTGTGTTTTTTCACAACCTGGCTCGTGGGAAGTGACAAAGAGCTCTTATTGGACCAGGGCACATATAATAATATAATAATCAAGAATTTTGCTCTTTATTTAGCCATCTTACATATAAAACTTTGTGTTCATCGAAAAGTGTGAATAACTCACCACGGGTTAAATGAGAAGGGTGTTCTTGAAAGGATGGATATAACTCTGCAATGTTGGGTTGTACTGGAGAGAGTCTCAGTCTTAAATCCTTTTCCAAACACAGTCTGTGCCTGTATTTAGTTTCATGCTAGTGAGGGCCCAAGAATCCACTCTCACATGGGTACGCGGTTGCAAAGGGCATCAGTGTTTTAACAGCGAGATTTGCCAAGGCAGGATATTCTGAGCGCAGCCCAATCCAGAAATCTGGCAGTGGCTTCTGATTAAATTCAATTTTCACAGAACTGCTTGTAACAATTTCGATGAGGCTCTTTTGTTCAGGTATCGTGAAGAGGACTGGAGAACGGGCATGACAGGGATAACGAATCCAGTTGTTTGTGTCATCTGTTTCTGGAAAGTACCTGCATAGTTGCGCACCCCTCAGGTGCATTGCTATATCACATTTGACATTGAGTTAATTTGCACACAAAAAAAATATGCAATGATGGAAAGACCTGTGTGTTTTCCTTGTTAATGCAGACAGAGAAGAGCTCCAACTTCTTAATCATAGCCTCAATTTTTTCTTAATACTCGAAAGTCATCTTAATTCTCGCTCAAAAAACTTCCATGGCTTGCTTATTTTTCAAATTGGCATGTTTTGGTTTCTAAATGGCCGTGCAAGAGTGAATGTTTCATTGAATTGTGACATAGTACTTTTACACACTGTGGCTGAGGAAAGGCACAACTCCAAATATAAGTGAACCCCAAATCAATGTAGTTCTCATCATATTTGCGCCTCTTCGATGGTCCAACGTCCCTGACTATTGTTCGGTGCTTTCCCAGGTAAGGGGGCAGTAGCTCTTCGGCTGCATCAGATTCACAACTGTCAGTGTACATGCTAGCTGAGCTAACAACAAATTTAGAATTACTGATGATAGCATTGGATATGCTTGTGGAAGCAGAACAACTTGTGTTGTCGACAGGTGCAGGTGTAGTACTGCTCGTAGGAGCTGATATGTGTCTCTATGGATGCGGGCCTTACTTATTTTTAACCAGTTATCCATTTTCGAGAAAACAGAATAAACAGCAGTTACGTTTGGCTACATACGTTAATGTGATTGGATGTTAATTATTTGACTAGGCTACCTGTATTTGACATTGTGTTGTTATTTCTATGAACACTAGATGGTTTAATTTTATTTTTGGAAGTGAAACGAGGATACTCAGGCGAGAAAAAAACCTCACCCAAATGTATAGCCCTGTTGGAAAATATAAATGGACTATCTATGTTTTTTTTTTTACATAAAAAAAAAATGCGTATTACATTTTTATTTTGCGTTCCCTCGACGGCATTGTGCATACCCCTGTGGGTACACATACCCCTGTTTTAGAATACATTGCTGTAGATCATAACCAAGTTCACATTTCTGAATAGTTTTTAAGTAAAATGTTCTACATATACTGATTTTAATTGACATGGCTATTACAGCATCATCTGAATACTGACCTGAGCGAGCCAATGTCAACCGAGACATCATTTCAGGTCCTCACCTTTTGGAGAATGTGCCGTGTGTGCTCTAGTTTTAAAAGTGATAAATGATGCATCATTTTTCATGAAACGCTATCCTGCTAAGAGTGTCTAGTGTTGTGCTCTCACCACCCCTGAGTCTCCAGGAGGCGTTGGTCCCTGGCCAGATAGGGATCACTGGACGAGGTTGATTTCATCAGAGTTTGCTCCGTGCCTGCCCCCCACTCTTTTACGGAGACCCACACTCAAGCTTGCAATGAGAAGATAACAAAGTCCACCTTCAGCTCCATTAAAGTTATAATTCCCATGTGGGTAATGATGCATGGATAACAGGTTCTGTCTGTAAGTCATTGACAGTGGTAAAGTTTCCTTTAAAGTGAGTAGTTAGGCTAATGGGTTAAAGCCATTCTGGTTTGACCATAGTGGTGGTTGATGGTCTCCTGTGTAGCAGGAATATACATCCTCTTAGACATAGAAAACAACAACACAAATGAACACATTCATATATAACAATACATTGTAACTGTAACATAGTCAACCTACTATCCCACCGGCTTCATTTGAAATGCTGATATGAGTTGTCGTGTAATGTTGACTTCATCAAGTAGCTAGTAGCTACCAACATTTGCATATGAATTACTCACATTGGGGGTTGAGTTAAAGGACACCAGACACATCTAAAAAAGGAAAGGCATTTGGAAATAATGGATGTTGAATGAATTAAACATTGTTTCCACTCTACACACCAAAAAATTGTACACAGGCAGCAATAAGCAGACATGCTTTAAATGAACCATAATCATTCCCCATGGTGCACTTGATTTGTATCCTGGAGGCACAATTGGGTTTCCGTGTCAACAGATCTGTGGCATGCATTTGAGAGGCCGAGGCTGCTCACTTCCCTCGTCTGATCCTGTGATGAAACGTGGGTGGAGAAAGAGAAAAGCGGTAGACACATAGAAATAGAATAAATAAAAAGGGCGTCCCCATTCAAATTGCCAGGTTCCAAGCCTGCTTTTTTCATTATCTTTCAACACAGCCAGAACTCCCAGCATGACAGAGGGGGAAGACCGATGCTCAGCCAGAAATTATCCCAACACTGAGTCAAGGGAATACGAGCTAACTCTCTTCATTATTGAGTAGAGGCAGACTCCTAAGGGGCATGGCCATCTGGAAAGATCCTCAGTTTGAGTGGCTGAAAAGAACTCTCACTTTAAACTGTAGTGCCTGCTCATGTAGCACATTTGGTTTGGCAAAGGTTTGACCAATGTTCGATATCTGGTTTATCACATTGGTGCTAAGACACCGTATCGCACAGTTCATGTCTATCAGCTGCTGGGTTTGAAGCGGAGAGAAAGAGGTCAATGTGGGGTCAAGTGTAGTGGAGGTGGTTTGGTGGTTTGTTGATGCCTAAAGTCGGAAATGTACATACAATTAGGTTGGAGTCATTAAAACTGTTTTTTCAACCTTTACACAAATGTCTTGTTAACTTCTTGGATATAGGAGGCGCTCTTTTAATTTATGGATAAAAAAAACGTTCCCGTTTTAAACAAGATATTTTGTCACGAAAAGATGCTCGACTATGCATATAATTGACAGCTTTGGAAAGAAAACACTGACGTTTCCAAAACTGCAAAGATATTGGCTGTGAGTGCCACAAAACTAATGCTACAGGCGAAACCAAGATTAAATTTCATACAGGAAGTGCCCCAGATTTTGAATGTGCTGTTTTCCAATGTCTCCTTATGTGGCTGTGTATGGGTCACGAATGAGCTTAGACTTTCTGTCGTTTCCCCAAGGTGTCGACAGCATTGTGATGTATTTGTAGGCAAATCATTGGAAGATTGACCTTAAGAGACTACATCTAGCAGGTGGCCGCTTGGTGTCCTCTGTTGCAATTATTGCATAATCTCCAGCTGAGTGTATTTTTCGTTTGCTTCGAGGAGAAACACAGCTGCCACAAATTATTTATCATCGAATAGATACGTGAAAAACACCTTGAGGATTGATTCTAAACAACGTTTGCCATGTTTCTGTCGATATTATGGAGTTAATTTGGTAAAAAGTTTGGTGTTGTAGAGACTGCATTTTCAGATTTTTTTCTTAGCCAAACGTGATTAACAAAACGGAGCGATTTCTCCTACACAAGTAATCTTTTTGGAAAAACGGAACATTTGCTATCTAACCAAGAGTCTCCTCATTGAAAACATCTGAAATTCTTCAAAGGTAAATTATTTTATTTGAATGCTTTTCTTGTTTTTGTGAAAATGTTGCCTGTTGAATGCTAGGCTTAATGCTATGCTAGCTATCAATACTCTTACACAAATGCTTGTGTAGCTATGGAAGAAGCTGCTCCAAAACTGTCATAAAAAGATTGTACTTTTTGGAGAAAGGTCCTCTGGTCTAATGAAACAAAAATATAATTGTTTGGCCATAATGACCATCAATATGTTTGGAGGAAAAAAGGGGAGGCTTGCAAGCCAAAAATACCCTCCCAACCGTGAAGCATGGGGGTGGCATCATCATGTTGTGGGGGTGCTTTGCTGTATGAGGGACCGGTGCACTTCACAAAATAGATGGCATCATGAGGAAACAAAATTATGTGGATATATTGAAGCAACATCTCAAGACATCAGTCAGGAAGTTAAAGCTTGGTCACAAATGGGTCTTCTAAATGGGTAACGACCTCAAGCATACTAATAAAAATGGGGCAAAATGGCTTAAGGACAACAAAGTTAAGGTGTTGGAGTGGCCAGCACAAAGCCCTGACCTCAATCCTATAGAAAGTTTGTGGGTAGAAATGAAAAACAGAGTGCAAGCAAGGAGGCCTACAAACCTGACTCAGTTACACCAGCTGTCAGGAGAAATGGGCCAAAATGCACCCAACTTATTGTGGGAAGCTTGTGGAAGGCTACCCAAAACGTTTGACCCAAGTTAAACAATTTAAAGGCAATGCTACCAAATACTAATTCCGTGTATGTAAACTTCTGACCCACTGGGAATGTGATGAAACAAATAAAAGCTGAAATAAATAATTCTCTCTTGTATTATTCTGACATTTCACATTCTTAAAATAAAGTGGTGATCCTAACCTGTAACGTCGTTCGTCTGTTGTAAGAAGAGAGTCAGACCGGAATGCAGCGTGTAGGTTACTCATGACTTTAATGAAGTTAATCGCGGTACAAGAAAATAACTGATATAAGAAAACAACAAACGAAACGTGAAACTAATTACAGCCTATCTGGTGACTACAACACAGAGACAGGAACAAACACCCACCAAAATACAAAGCGAAAGTCAGGCTGACTAAATACGGTTCTCAATCAGAGACAACGACAAGCACCTGACTCTGATTGAGAATCGCCCCAGGCAGCCAAGCCTAACTAGACACACCCCTAATCAGCCGCAATCCCAAATAATACAAACCCCAATACGAATACAACATATAAACCCATGTCACACCCTGGCCTACCCAAACATATAACAAAAACACAAAATACAATGACCAAGGCGTGACATAACCGATCTAAGACAGGGCATTTTTACTAGAATTAAATGTCAGGAATTGTGAAACTGAGTTTAAATGTATTTGGCTAAGGTGTATGTAATCTTCTGACTTCAACTGTGCTTAAGTGTAGTAAACGTTCATAAGATCATTACAAAGACAATTGATTACCTAGCAGCAACATGCATGTGTCACTATGCAGTAAGTTAGAGAAGTTTAAAGTTTTTGTCTCAGCGGTACAGTTTCCAGGAACTGTAAGGTGAAAGCTATGGGGACAGCTAGGTGAGAACTCTGATGGTCACGGCAATGTGTATCCAGTCTTGAGATGACATTTGTTCCCCAAGGACAAATGGCTTCATATGAAAAATGTATATGGAGCAAAAAATAGACTTTCAGTCAGATATAGAGGGTCTGAGAGAGAGAGACCAGCAGGATTTTCAAGTTACAGCGGCCCAATTTACCTGAATCAATTATTCACTCGGCAGCCGCCTGATAACAGCACCTACAAGCATAATTAGAAAGACCAAAGGTTGAGCTTGTTTCAGGATATATCCAGAATAAACCTAATGAGGAGTGGCATATTGATTGATGGCAGCATATTTAAGCCATTTGTTTGCCTTCAGGAGGGCTCCACATTGGCTGGACTATTGCTTAACTTTGTCAAATAAAGTAGTGGTTGTCTTTATGTAACCTGCTTCCTATAGTTTAAGGCCTTTAATAGCACGTCATCAATAAAATAATGTCGATATCCTCTTTAGATATGCTAAAAGTATTTGTTTTCAGAAAATAACTTTTCATCATAGTGATTACATGTATTGAACCCTACAAGAAACATTCACTGCTAAGGCTAAATAAGCCACGATGTATGTCAAATCAAAGTTAATTATTCACATTCACAGATTTGCAGGTGTTACAGCAGTGAAATACTTATGTTACTAGCTCCAACAGTGCAGTAGAATGTCTTGCAAATCCAATACGAATGCACAAATATTTTAAACAAGGAGTGAACAAATTACAGAACGAGTACAATTAACTATCCAGAGTACAGTTGAAGTCGGAAGTTCACATACACTTACGTTGGAGTCATTGAAACTTGTTTTTCAACCACTTCACAAATGTCTTATTAATGTTCTGGAGCTCAGGTGTTATGCAGGTGAGTGAGGACCCAAAAGCGGTTTAACAGAAACAGTCTTTTAATGTCCAAACACAGGGAAGACATATATCCTCTTCAGATGTATCGATTGACAAAATAGACAACCCGCAGAGAGGGCGACAAATAAATCATAAAGTCCTCTGATCTTTACAGGAGAGTCCCCTTCTAGCAGCAGAGGAGAATAGCAGGGTTAGCGGAAACAGACTGCTGGTCTCTCCGGGTAGGCGCGGGTTGTAGAGGACAGAGGTACCTGATCACACGTAGCATCTGATGAAGAGGCAGATTACGACAGGACGGGACAAGGGTGAAGCAAACGAGAATCTGACAAAGACAGAAGCAGAAACAGAGAGAGAAATAGAGACCTAATCAGAGGGAAAAAAGGGAACAGGTGGGAGAGAGTAAACGAGGTCGTTAGAGGAGATGAGGAACAGCTGGGGGAAGGAAAGGAAGAGAAGGTAACCTAATACGACCAGCAGGGGGAAACGAAGTGAAGAGAAAGAACAGGAACAAGACATAACATGACAATACATGACATCAGGCAGCGTACCCCCAGTGATGCATTGGATTGACCACAGCACCTCCTGGAGAGCCATCCGTAGAGCAAAATGTCAGTACATAGACAAGTCAATGGTGTTTGGGACTCCAGACAACCACGGTGTATAAAGGGAAAACCAGCCATGTCCCGGACAAAGACATAAACACCTTCTTCGTCCGCTTTGAGGAGAACACAGTGCCGCCGACACAGGCTGCACCGGAGGACTGTGAGCTCTCGTTCTCCGTGGCCAACATGAGTAAGACATTGAAGCGTGTTAACCCTCACAAGGCTGCCGGCCCAGACGACATCCCAAGCCACGCCCTCAGAGTAGGCGTAGACCAGCTGGCTGGTCAATCTCTCCATATAGCAGTCTGCTATTCCCACTTGCTTTAAGATGTCAACCATTGTTTCTGTACCCAAGAAAGCGAAGGTAATTGAACTAAATTATGACACCCTAGACCCAATGCAATTTGCATACTGCCCCAATAGATCCACAAATGATGCTATCACCATCTCTATCCTATCTGTTCATTGACTACAGCTCAGCCTTCAAGACCATAGTACCCTCTAAGCTCATCATTAAGCTCAGGCTCTGGGTCTGAACCCCGCCCTGTAACTGGGTCCTGGACTTCCTGACGGGCCGCCCACCAGGTGGTGAATGTAGGCAACAACACCTCCACTATGCTTATACTCAACACATGGGCCCCACATGGGTGCATGCTCAGCCCCCTCCACTGTTTACCCATAACTGCGTGGCCATGCATGTCTCCAACTCAATCATCAAGTTTGCAGATGACACAACAGTGGTAGGCCTGATTACCAACAAGGACGAGACAGACGACAGGTAGGAGGTGAGGGCCCTGGCTGAGTGGTGGAGCTAATTGTGGACTTCAGGAGACAGCAGAGGGAGCTTCAAGTTCCTTGTCCTACACATCACTGACAATTTGAAATTGTCCACCCACACAGAGAGTGTTTTGAACAAGGCGCAACAGCGCCTCTTCAAACTCAGGAGGGTGAAGAAAATCGTCCTGGCCCCTAAGACCCTCAAAAACTTTTACAGATGCACCATTGAGAGCATCCTGTTGGGCTGTATCACTGCCTGGTACGGCACCTGCACCGTCTGCAACCTCAGGGCTCTCCAGCCCAACGCATCACTGGGAGCACACTGCCTGCCCTTCTAGGACATCTACAGTACCCGGTGTCACAGAAAGGCCAAGAAGATCATCAACGAACTCAGCCACCTGAGCAACTGCCTGTTCACCTCGCTATGATTCAGAATGTGAGGTCCGTACAGGCGCATCAAAGCTGGTACCGAGAGACTGAAAAACAATGTTTATCTCAAGGCCATCAGACTGTTAAATATCCGTCACTAGCCGGCCTCCACACAGTAATCTGCCCTGAACTTAGTCACTGTTACTAGCCGGCTACCACCTGGCTACTCATCCCTGCATCTTAGAGGCTGCTGCCCTATGTACATACACATGTAACAATGGCCACTTTATTAATGGAACACTGGTCACTGATAATGTTTTACCCATTTCACATGTATATACTGTATTCTAGTCTGTATATATATACTATTCTATCCACGTATTCTTCAGATATACTACATATTCTATCCACATACTGTCCATAATGTCTATACATCCCATCACACACACATATATAAACATCCCCATCAGAGTAGAGCATCTTGTTTCTCGTGGTATGAGAGTCCTTTAGGTGCTTTTGGCATAATACAAGCGGCTGTCATGTTCCTTTTACTAAGGAATGGCTTCCGTCTGGCCACTCTACCATAAAGGCCTGAATGGTGAGGAGCTGCAGAGATGGTTGTCCTCCTGGAAAGTTCTCCCATCTCCGCAGGGGAACTCTGGAGCTCTGTCACAGTGACCATCGGGTTCTTGGTCACCTCCCTGGCCAAGGCCCTTCTCCCTGATTGCTCTGTTTGGCCGGGCGGCCACCTCTAGGAAAAGTCTTGGTGGTTCCAAACATCTAACCATTTAAGAATGATGTAGGCCAATGTGTTCTTGGGGACCTTCAATGCTGCAGACGTTTTTTGGTACCCTTCCCCAGATCTGTCCCTCGACACAATCCTGTCTCGGAGCTCTGAGGACAATTCCTTCCACCTCATGGCTTGGTTTTTGCTCTGACATGCACTCTCAACTGTGGGGCCTTATATAGACAGTTATGTGCCTTTCCAAATCATGTCCAATCAATTGAATTTACCAAAGGTGAACTCCAATCAATTTGTAGAAACATTTCTATGATGATCAATGGAAACAGGATGCCCCTGAGCTCAATTTCGAGTCTGATAGCAAAGGGTCTGAATACTTTGAATACTGTATTTTTTATATACATTTGCAAAAATGTCTAAAAACCTGTTTGTTCTTTGTCATGATGTGGTATTGTGTGTAGATTGATGAGGGGGGGGATTATTTAATCCATTTTAGAATAAGGCTGTAACGTAACAAAAGTTTGGGCACACCTACTCATTCAATGGTTTTTACTTTATTTGTACTATTTTCTACATTGCAGATTAATAGTGAAGAAGTTACTATTAAATAACTCATATGGAATCATGTAGTAACCAAAAAGGTATTAAACAAATAAAAATGTATTTTATATTTGAGATTCTTCAAAGTAGCCACCCTTTGCCTTGATGACAGCTTTGCACACTCTTGGCATTCTCTCAACCAGCTTCATGAGGTAGTCACTTGGAATGCATTTCAATTAACAGGTGTGCCTTGATAAAAGTTAATTTGTGGAATTATTTTGAGCCAATCAGTTGTATTGTGACAAGGTAAGGGTGGTATACAGAAGATAGCCCTATTTGGTAAAAAACCAAGTCCATGTCTTCCTTGGGCCAAATAACATGAGCAATGGACATTAGAACGGTAGAAATCTGTCCTTTGGTCTAATGAGTCCAAATTTGAGTTCCAACCGCTGTGTCTTTGTGAGATGCAGAGTAGGTGAACAGATGATCTCCGCATGTGTGGTTCCCACCGTGAAGAATGGAGGAGGAGGAGTGATGGCTTGGGGGTGCTTTGCTGGTGACACTGTCGTTGGTTTACATTGATTTCAAGGCACACTTAAACAGCATATCTACCACAGCATTCTGCAGCAATATGCCATCCCATCTGGTTTGCGCTATGTAGGACCATCATTTGTTTTTCAACATGACACAGACCCAGCACACCTCCAGCCTGTGTAAGGGCTATTTGACCAAGATGGAGCGTGATGGAGTGCTGCATCAGATGACCTGGCCTCCACAATCACCAGACCTCAACCCAATTGAGATGGTTTGAGATGATTTGGACCGCAGAGGGAAGGAAAAGCAGTCAACAAGTTGCCAACATATGTGGGAATTCCTTCAAGGCTTGTTGAGTGAATGCCAAAAGTGTGCAAAGCTGTCATCAAGGCAAAGGGTGGCTACTTTGTATAATCTAAAATCTAAAATATATTTTGATTTGTTTGACACTTTTTTGGTTACTACATTATTCCCTGTGTGTTATTTCATAGTTTTCATGTCTTCGCTATTATTTTACAATGTAGAAAATAGTTAAAAAAAAAAAAAAAAAACTTGATTAGGTGTGTCCAAACTTTTGACTGGTACTGCATATATATTAAATATCCTCCAGACTCCGACATTGCTTGTCCTAATATTTCTTAATTCTTAAAGATTTGTTTGTAATGTTATATTTTGCTGTACTGTTGGATCTTGATGGCGATGCAGTTGCCATACCAGGCCGTTTCTGGTCCTCAGTGATGTGCACGTCAAGGAATTTCAAGCTTCTGACCCTCTCCACTGTGGCCCTGTCGATGTCACAGTCATGGGTGAACAGGGTTTACAGGAGGGAGCTGAGCACACACACCTGGGGGGGCCCCGTGTCAAGGGTCACATGACAGAGGTGTTGTTGCCTATCATCACCGCCTGGGGTAGGCCCTTCAGGAACGTTATGACCTAGTTGCACAGAGAGAAGTTCAGAACCAGGGCCCTGAGCTTATGGACAAGCTTGGAGGGCACTATGGTGTTGAAGACGGAACAACATGGTTGTGGATGGAATTGCAGAATCCGCACATGAGACCTGGAATGAGTCTGAGGACAAAGTGAGGGAATTGATCTCTGAGAAATTGAAGATGGATCACTGGAATATTGAGGTGGAATGGGCCACAGGACTAGAAAACCCACCACTGTTCTAGGTGACAGGCCCAGGCCGATAGGACAAGGTAGCTGTTCTGGAGAACTTGAGAGGAACGTATATATCTTCCTCATGGAGGACTATCCTGAGGCTGTGCACCAGAAAAGGGAAGAAATTATCCCAGCCATGAAAGCTGCCAGGGAGTGTGGGGAAATTGCTTACATCTGCTATGACAGGTTCATTGTCCACCCTCCCTCCCAGAAGCCTGGAAGGGATGAGAGAGCCAAGCCTATGGGTTTGTAGCTGCAACCCTGCAATGCACACACACACACACACACACACACACACACACACACACACACACACACACACACACACACACACACACACACACACACACACACACACACACACACACACACACACACACACACACACACACACACACACACACACACACACACACACACACACACACACACACACACACACACACACACACACACACACACACACATTGACTAATGGAGTGCTGAATGTATATTTGTTTTCTCTTGCCTTGTTTGCTCTTTTCCATACTTTTAAACTACCCAGGAAAGGGCTGAAAATTGCCCAAATTAATATATGTAGCCTTAGAAATGTAAAATGGCACCAGAGAAAAAGGCTGACATTCCCCGTGTCCCCAATGGCGCCGGAGAAGAAGGCTGACGTTCTACGTTTCCCCAACCGATTGTGTTTTTTGTTTGTTCATTTGTGTTGTTTGTAACTTATTTTTTAAACTTTTTCTGTACATAATGTTGCCGCTACCGTCTCTTACGACTGAAAATAACTTCTGGACGTCAGGTCTGCAACTACTCACTATGGTCTGGCAGAATCCTTTTTTTCCTTTAACGAGTCTGACGAGCCCACAAGAATGATATACTACTTTCTCGGGAACAGGCCCAGATCCCCGTGATTTGCGTGAAGAGGAGGCAGAGAAAATGAGGCCAGAGGGCGGCTGCCTTCTGAGAATTCATAAGCGATCTAATAAACCCCCACTTTCTTCCATTCTGCTAGCAAACGTACAATCTTTGGAGAATAAAATCGATGATCTACGCGGAAGATGAAACTACCAACGGGACATTCAAATAATATCTGTAATATCTTGTGCTTCACGGAGTAGTTGCTGAATGACGACACTATCAACATTCAGCTGGCTGGTTATACGCTATACAAGGGGTGGCGGAATATGTATTTTTTTAAATAACAGTTAGTGCATGATATCTAAGGAAGTCTCAAGCTGTTGCTCGCCTGAGGTCATGTGGTCTACAGCTTATCATGAGATACTCTATCTACCTAGAGAGTTTTCATCTGTATTTTTCGTAGCTGTTTACATTTCACCACAGACTGAGGCTTGCATTAAGACATTATTGAATGAGCTGTATTCCGCCATAAGCAAACAAGAAAACGCTCACACAGAGGCAATGCTACTAGTAGCCGGGGACTTTAATGCAGGGAAACTTAAATCTGTTTTACTAACAGCACATGCTATTTCTCTGTAAACAAATTAACAGACTTTCAGCATGCTTATAGAGAAGGGCACTCAACATGTACTGCACCGACACAAATGACTGATGATTGATTAAAATAAATTGATAATAAGAAGGTTGAGGGATCTGTTCTGTTAGATTTTAGTGCAGCGTTTGATATTATTGACCATAACCTGTTGTTGAAAGAATGTATGGGTTATGACTTTTTAACCTTTGCCCTATCATGAATTCAGAGCTATCTATCTAATATAACTCAAAGGGTTTTCTTTAATGGAAGCTTCTCTAATGTCAAACATGTAAAGTGTGGTGTACCGCAGGGCAGCTCTGTAGGCTCTCTACTCTTTTATATTTTTACCAAAGACCTGCCACTGGCATTCAACAAAGCATGTGTATCCATGTATGCTGATGATTCATCCATATACACATCAGCAACCACAGTTATTGAAGTCAATGAAACCCCTAACAAAGAGTTGCAGGCTGTTTTGGAATGGGTGGCCAGTAATAAACTGGTCCTGAACATATTTAAAACTAAGAGCATTGTATTTGGTACAAAGCAAGTTCTAGACCTCACCTGAATCTGGTAATGAATGGTTTGGCTGTTGAATAAGTTGGGGAGACTAAATTACTTGGTGTTAATGTATATAATAATAATATAATAATATATATATAATATAATAATAATATATATGCCATTTAGCAGACGCTTTTATCCAAAGCGACTTACAGTCATGTGTGCATACATTCTACGTTTTTTTATTTTTTATTTCACCTTTATTTAACCAGGTAGGCTAGTTGAGAACAAGTTCTCATTTGCAACTGCGACCTGGCCAAGATAAAGCATAGCAGTGTGAACAGACAACACAGAGTTACACATGGAATAAACAATTAACAAGTCAATAACACAGTACGTATGGGTGGTCCTGGGAAACGAACCCACTACCCTGGCGTTACAAGTGCCAACTGAGCTACAGTTGGTAGAGCATGGTAGAGATTGTAAATGGTCATGGTCAAAACAGATTCAATGGTTGTAAAGATGGTGAGAGGTCTGTCCGTAATAAAGAGATGCTCTGCTTTTTTTACACCACATTCCAAAAAGCTTGTCCTACAGGCTTTAGTTTTGTCTTATCTTGATTATTGTCCAGTTGTGTGGTCGAGTGCTGCAAAGAAATACCTAGTTAAGCTGCAGCTGGCCCAGAACAGAGTGGCATGTCTTGCTCTTCATTGTAGAGGGCTGACATAAATACTATGCATGCCAGTCTCTCTTGACTAAGAGTTGAGGAGAGACTGACTGCATTAATTCTTCTTTTTATAAGAAACATTAATGTGTTGATAAATCCCAAATTGTTTGCGTTGTAAATTTACACACAGCTCTGACACATGCACTCACCCCACCAGACATGCTATCAGGGGTCTTTTCACAGTCCCCAAATCCAGAACAAATTCAAGAAAGTGTACAGTATTGTATAGAGCCATTATTGCATGGAACGGCAAATCTGGTTTATAAAAACAGATAAAGCAGCACCTCACGGCCTACGCCTCTCCCCTATTTGATTATATTATTATATTATATTGGTATTGATATGTAGGCTACGTGTGCCTTTTTTGATAAATGTTTTAATTGATGTAGTTCTGTCCTTGAGCTGTTCTTATCTATTAATGTTCTGTATTTTGTCATGTTTCATGTTTTGTGTGGACCCCAGGAAGAGTAACTGCTGCTTTTGCAACAGCTAATGGGGATCCTAATAAAATACCAAACACCAATATGCAGAGCTGTAGTCGATGAACAGCCTTCTCATATAGTTATTCCTCTTGTCCAGGTGGGATAGGGTGGTGTACAGTGCAACAGCGATTGCGGCGTCCTTGGATCTGTTAGGGCTGTATGCAAATTGTAGTGGGTCTAGGGTGCCTGGCAAGGTGGAGGTGATATGGTTCTTGAATCGCCTTTCAAAGCACTTCAATGATGACAGAGGTAAGTGCTACGAGGCGATAGTAATTTAGTTCAATTACCTTAGCTTGCTTGGGTACAGGACCAACGGTGGACATCTTAAAGGAAGTGGGAACAACAGATTGGGATAGGAAGAGGTTAGATGTCCGTCTTGTGTGGGATTTGAGAGTAAAAAGGCAGCCAGAACCAAGCCCACTGAGACAACTACCAGACAGTGCTGCCTTGATGCAATCAATTTTAGAGTCAGATAAATAATTACTGCATCAGAATTGCATTATATTGTGTGTGTACTTTATCCTGCACATAATAATAACCTCTTTTTCTGACTCAAAGGAGCTGGACAATAGATTTGTAAATGGCAGTTTGCTTAATGAATCAGCAACCAGATTGCAGAGATTCATGATCCAGGCTCAGATACAGTGGGGCAAAAAAGTATTTAGTCAGCCACCAATTGTGCAAGTTCTCCTACTTAAAAAGATGAGAGAGGCCTGTAATTTTCATCATAGGTACACTTCAACTATGACAGACAATGTAGGATTTTTAATGAATTTATTTGCAAATGATGGTGGAAAATTAGTATTTGGTCAATAACAAAAGTTTATCTCAATACTTTGTTGGCAATGACAGAGGTCAAACGTTTTCTGTAAGTCTTCACAAGGTTTTCCCACACTGTTGCTGGTATTTTGGCCCATTCCTCCAAGCAGATCTCCTCTAGAGCAGTGATGTTTTGGGGCTGTTGCTGGGCAACACAGACTTTCAACTCCCTCCAAAGATTTTCTATGGGGTTGAGATCTGGAGACTGGCTAGGCCACTCCAAGACCTTGAAATGCTTCTTACGAAGCCACTCCTTCGTTGCCCGGGCGGTGTGTTTGGGATCATTGTCATGATCAAAAGACCCAGCCACGTTTCATCTTCAATGCCCTTGCTGATGGAAGGAGGTTTTCACTCAAATCTCACGATACATGGCCCCAATCATTCTTTCCTTTACACAGATCCGTCATCCTGGTCCCTTTGCAGAAAAACTGCCCCAAAGCATGATGTTTCCACCCCCATGCTTGGTATGGTGTTCTTTGCATGCAACTCAGCATTCTTTGTCCTCCAAACACGACGAGTTGAGTTTTTACCAAAAAGTTTTATTTTGGTTTCATCTGACCATATGACATTCTCCCAATCTTCTTCTGGATCATCCAAATGCTCTCTAGCAAACTTCAGACGGGCCTGGACATGTACTGGCTTAAGCAGGGGGACACGTCTGGCACTGCAGGATTTGAGTCTCTGGCGACGTAGTGTGTTACTGATGGTAGGCTTTGTTAATTTGGTCCCAGCTCTCTGCAGGTCATTCACTAGGTCCCCCCGTGTGGTTCTGGGATTTTTGCTCACTGTTCTTGTGATCATTTTGACCCCACGGGGTGAGATCTTGCGTGGAGCCCCAGATCGAGGGAGATTATCAGTGGTCTTATATGTCTTCCATTTCCTAATAATTGCTCCCACAATTGATTTCTTCAAACCAAGCTGCTTACCTATTGCAGATTCAGTCTTCCCAGCCTGGTGCAGGTCTACAAGTTTGTTACTGGTGTCCTTTGACAGCTCTTTGGTCTTGGCCATAGTGGAGTTTGGAGTGTGACTGTTTGCAGGTGCCTTTTATACTGATAACAAGTTCAAACAGGTGCCATTAATACAGGTAAAATAAAATAAATATTCTTCGGGCTAGGGTATATTTTTCTCCACTTCCTGTCTGACTGACGTGCCCAAAGTAAGCTGCCTGTTACTCAGGCCCAGAAGCCAGGATATTTTTTTTAATTTGTATTTTTATGTCACCTTTATTTAACCAGGTAGGTAAGTTCTCATTTGCAACTGCGACCTGATAAAGCAAATAAGTTAGACACATACAACAACACATAGTTACACATGGAATAAACAAACATACAATCAATAATACAGTAGAAAATACAAATCTATATACAGCATGTGCAAATGGAAGTAGGATAAGAGATGTAAGGCAATAAATAGGCCGTGGTGGCAAAGTAATTACAATATAGCAGTTAAACACTGGAATGGTAGAATGGGCAGAAGATGAATGTGCAAGTATAAATACTGGGGTGCAAAGGAGCAATATAAATAAATAAATACAGTATGGCGATGAGGTAGGCTTTTACAGATGAGCTATGTGCAGGTTCAGTGATCTGTGAGCTGCTCTCACAGCTGGTGCTTAAACCTAGTGAGGAGGTAAGAGTTCCAGTCATTGGCAGCAGAGAACTGGAAGGAGGAGGCCGAAGGAAGAATTGGCTTTGGGTCAGTGAGATATATGCATATCTGCATATAATTGGTACCATTGGATAGAAAACACTTTGACATTTGTAGAAATGTTAAAATAATATATGAGACTATAACACAATTGATATGGTAGGAGAAAATCCAAAGAAAAACCAACCAGCTATTTGTTTTGTTTTTTTGAGAGCCCATGCTCTCCCAATGGAACGTATAGGGTCATATCCAAATCCATCTCACAGATTGCAATTCCTATGGCCTCCACTAGATGTCAACAGTCTTCATTCAAGGTTTCAGGTTTGTTCCAAACGAGGAAGCATTTTGAGTTTTAGTACTGGGAGTCAGAGTTGGAAATCAGTCTGTGTGTGTGCGACAAGGAGGACTGGCGCACCTGATAATTTGGCTTTTTATTGAACATACTTCTTTCCGTATTAAATGTTGTAGTTGAATTACATTTTAGGGTACCTGAGGAAACACATTTGGACTTTTTTTTCACAAAGTTTAGCGATAGCTTTTTGGATTCCTTTCTCTGCATGTTGAACGAGGGGATTACTCAAATCGATGGCGCCAACTAAACTGACTTTTTGGGATGTAAAGAAGGATTTTATTTAACAAAACGACCATATATGTTGTAGCTGGGACCCTTTGGATGGCAAATTAGAGGGAGATTTTCAAAAAGTAAGTGAATATTTAATTACTATTTGATTAGTGATTTTATGAAGCCTGTGCTGGTTGAAAAATACTTTGATGTGGGGTGCCATCCTCAAACAATCGCATGGCATGCTTTCACTGTACATCCTATTGTAAATCGGACAATGCTGTTAGATGAATAAACCTTTAAGCTTTTAACCAATATAAGACACTTGTATGTACTTAAATGTTTAATATCCATAATTTTAATGAATATTTATTTGAATTGCTCGCCCTCCAATTTTACTGGAAGTTGTCGACAGGTGTCCCGCTGGCCTAACCCTTAGATGAATGCAGGGAAACTTAAATCAGTTTTACCTAATTTCAGTCAGCATGTTAAATGTGCTACCAGAGGGGGAAAAACTCTATACCACCTTTACTCCACACACAGAGATGCGTACAAAGCTCTCCCTTGCCCTGATCATAAATCTATAATAATTCTATCCTCCTCATTCCTGCTTATAAGCGAAAATTAAAACAGGAAGCACCAGTGACTTGGTCAATAAAAAAGTGGTCAGATGAAGCAGATGCTAAACTACAGTACTGTTTTGCTTGCACAGTCTGGAATATGTTCTGGGATTCTTCCGATGACATTGAGGAGTACAACACATCAGTCACTTTCTTCATCAACAATTGCGTCGACGACGTCGTCCCCACTGTGACTGTACGTACATACCCCAACCAAAAGCCCTGGATTACAGGCAACATTCACACTGAGCTAAAGGGTAGAGCTGCAGCTTTCAAGGAGCAGGACTCTAACCCAGAAGCTTATAAGAAATCCCGCTATGCCCTCAGACGAACCATCAAACAGGCAAAGTGTCAATACAGGACTTAGATCGAATCGTACTACACCGGCTCTGATGCTCATTGGATGTGGCAGAGCTTGCCAACTATTACAGACTACAAAGGGAAGCACAGCCAAGAGCTTCCCAGAGACACGAGCTTACCAGACGAGCTAAATAACTTCTATGCTCTCTTCGAGGTAAGCAACACTGAAACATGCATGAGAGCATCAGCTGTGTGATCCCACTCTCCGCAGCCTATGTGAGTAAGACCTTTAAACATTCACAAGGCCGCAGGGTCAGACGGATTACCAGGACGTATACTCCAAGTATGCGCTGACCAACTGGCAAGTGTCTTCACTGACATTCTCATCTTCTCCCTGTCTGAGTCTGTAATACCAACATGTAACCAACAGGCAACCTGCCTAAATGACTACCAACCCTAAGCACTCATGTCATGGCTCACATCAACACCATTATCCCATAAACCCGAGACCCACTCCAAATTGCATACCGCATCAACAAATCCACAGATGTGCAATTTCTATTGCACTCCACACTACCCTTTCACATCTGGACGAAAGGAACACCTATGTGAAAATGGCTATTCATTGACGACAGCTCAGAGTTCAACACTATGGTGACGTCAAAGCTCATCACTAATGTAAGGACCTTGGCACTAAACACCTCCCTCTGCAACTGGATTCTGGACTTCCTGACGGGCCGCCTCTAGCTGGTAAGGGTAGGTAACAACTCATCCTCCACGCTGATCTTCAACACAGGGCCCTCAGGTGTGCTCAGTCCCCTCTTGTACTCCCTGTTCACTCATGACTGTACAGTCAGGCACGACTCCAACACCATCATTAAGTTTGCAGATGACACAACAGTGCTAGGCCTGATCACTGACAACGGCGAGACAGCCTATAGGAAGGAGGTCTGAGACCTGACCGTGTGGTGCAAGGACAACAACCTCTCCCTCAACCTGACCAAGACAAAGGAGTTGATTGTGTGAGACAGGAAAAGGAGGACCGAGCAAGCCCCATTCTCATCGATGGGGCTGTAGTGGAGCAGGTTGAGCACTTCAAGTTCCCTGGTGTCCACATCACCAACAAACCAACATGGCACACGCACACCAAGACAGTTGTGAAGAGGGCCCAACAAAACCTATTCCCCCTCAGGAGACTGAAAAGATTTGGCATGGGTCCTCAGATCCTCAAAAGGTTTTACAGCTGCACCATCGAGAGCATCCTGACGGGTTGCATTACTGCCTGGTATGACAACTGCTCGGTCTCTGACCGCAAAGCACTACAGAGGGTAGTGCGTACGGCCCAGTACATCATCGGGGCCAAGCCTCTTGCCATCCAGGACCTCTATACCAGGCGGTATTAGAGGAAGGCCCTAAAAATTGTCAGACTCCAGCCACCTAGTCATCGACTGTTCTCACTGCTACCACATGGCAAGTGGTACTAGAGTGCCAAGAGGTCCAAGAGGTTTCTAAACAGCTTCTACCCCCAAGCCATAAGACTCCTCAACATCTAATCAAATGGCTACCCAGACTATTTGCATTGCCCCCCCACCCCCCACCCTCTATGCTGCTGCTACCCTCTGATATTATCTATGCATCATCACTTTAATAACTCTACCTACATGTACATATTACCTCGACACCGGTGCCCCCATACATTGACTCTGTACCGGTGCCCCCTGTATATAGTTATTTTAATGCTGCCCTTTAATTATGTGTTACTTTTATCTCTTACTTTTTAGGTATTTTCCTTCCAACTGCATTGTTGATTAAGGGCTTGTAAGTAAGCATTTCACTGTAAGGTCTGCACCTACATACAATCTGATTTGATTTGAAGATTTGAGGGAGAGTGCAAATGACAGGAATGTCCACCAAAGCTGTTGCCAGAGAGGTGAATTTCCATTTCTCTACCATAAGCCACTTCCAATGTCATTTTAGAGAATTCGTCAGTACATCCATCACAAATGCAGACCACTTAAATGGCGTCCTATGGTTGAGTGGTTTGCTGATGCCCCATGGTAATAGTGGTGTTATGGTATGTGCAGGCATAAACTATGGACAAAGAACACAATTGCATTTTATCGATGGTTATTTGAATGCACAAAAATCCATTGACAAGCTCGTGAGGCCCATTTTTTTTTACCAACAGATGCATATCTGTATTCCCAGTCCTGCGAAGTCTATAGATTAGGGCCTAATGAATTTATTTCAATTGACTGATTTCCTCATATGAACTGTAATTTTGTAAAATCAATGAAATTGTTGCATGTTGCGTTTATATTTTTGTTCAGTAATGTTCTAAAGTTGGAAAAAAAAAAAAAAAAGAATGATAGATTTCTCCAATGAAATTGCAATTAGAGCATATATTTTATACATGGGTGTGTCTTAACATTAGTAGCAAATCACAATGTTGCACTTAAGTGACAGGAAGCAGATTGGGAGGACAGTCCTGGATGACAATTCCAATTCAGCAATAACAACCTGAGAACCTTTACATTGAAGAAAAGCTGCTATACCTGGCCTCTTCTGTAAATACTATCAAATTACTTCATTTATAGTACATGAATATCTCAGATTTTGCAATTACAATGTACTGTACTAAATTCATACAATGTCACAAATGAATTAAAAATTTGTATAATTGTATTAGTAATATTTTAAATTCTTGTTCATTAAGTAAGATTGATTGTCATCCATTTCTCGATTTGCTTGTGCTTCCCATGACAAGCCCGTGGAGATATCAAAACAGCTGCAGAAAAATGAAATTCCCAGCCATAAACCTGATGCATCAGGGAGCAGCACAGACCTGAGCGACACAAATGAGATCACACACCTGCCATGTCTCCACCATCCACGCTGGCACTGTGGTGAGTGTTAGCTGAGGTTCACAGGTGGGGAGGTAAGGCTGTGACAGCATGTACCTGGTAATCTTCCTTTCTGGCTTCTCTGCTACAGCCTTGTAATCTCATTACCGATGCATGTCTCATTCATTTCCATCATTGCCGAATGGCCCACCACTCCTGCTGTCACTGCCTGAGACCAGTCTCCTGCTGATGCTAGGAATTCAAGCACCAGCAACCAAAACAGATGAAGGGGGAAATGATAGCCTGTTTAAAGGGTCCTCTATGCTGAATTATCATTGAGCATCTGTCCAAGTGGAATTTTAAAGGTTAGCAGGCGTTCATGAAGATGACATAAATGTAGTTGCCAAATTAGTCAAACAAAACATTTTTGCTTGGGGGCTGACTTTTGAGGAAAAAGAAGGCTAAAATGTGATTTAAACACATAACTAAGTCAAAGGAGAAAGACGTGGCAGTATGACTACATTTATTTGTACAGCTTTGGTTTTGGTCTTGATGCTGTGTTAAATTAATGTTTGTTGAAGTGTAAAATAAAGTGAACACATTGAACCGATTTCATACACCGCCTTATGACTAATGCGTGTAGAGCTGATGTGGACATGTAGTCCATTGTAAAACCCAAGGGACTATGGATTGCAGTATTTTGATATAAGTTGTGCAGGTCTACAATAATGAGGACGCTAATGATGCTTTAAATGTGTTTATTGCGATGTTAACTGTTTAGTGTTTCTGTTCAGTTATTTTCTTGCATGGAATGATGACCAAATCCACTTTAAGTGGACCTATTTGTTCCACTGTGTTGGACATAGAAGTCAATTATGGAACTGTGTTTGTGAGGTAAAGTAAATATATTCTGTATATATGGGAGTCTTTCTATTTCAAGCTAAAAATACTCTTCTCAGAAAACTTGGTTATTGAATTTCTCTGTTTTCTGTAAGGGCTGACGCTGGAGACGAGAAGCAAGGGAGTGAACATTTAATGTAAAACAGACATCAAACAAAACAAGAACAGCGTCTGGACAGGGGGAACAAAACGACATGATGACAATAATGCTGACACTGAGAAACAAACTGAGGAACAAACAGATATAGAGGGGCAATCAAAAATGTGAAGGAGTCCAGGTGAATCCAATGAGTGCTGATGTGCATAATGATGGTGACAGGTGTGCGTAATGATGGGCAGCCAGAAAGGGAGCAAGGGAGCAGGAGTGACATAAACCCCCCCCCCTTAGAGGTGCCACCTGGCGTCCCACATGGGCGAGCTTGACGGGCCGGCCGAAGCATGGAAGCTGGACAAGATGGCCGAGGCGTAGAAGTCTGATGATCCGGCTGAGGCATGATGTGGGATGGGAGCCTGCCGATCCAACCGAGGCAAGGAAACCTCTCAAGCCAGCTAAGATGTGGAATCCCAATGAGCCAGCTGAGGCACCCCAGTTCCATTGGCGGCGGCACCCAGACCCGACGTCACTACCAAAAATGAAAAACACAAACTCCCTGATGCTTCTCATTATGGTGTCAGCATTCTGTAAGGACCAAAGCTGGAGATGAGAAGCAAGTACAGGGATTGAACATTTAATGGAAAACGGACCTCAAACAAAACACAAACAGCGTCTGGATGTGGGGAACAAAACAACATGACGACAATAATGCTGACACAGGGAACAAAACTGAGGAACAAACAGATATAGAGGGACAATCAACAAGGTGAAGGAGTCCAGGTGAATCCAATGAGCGCTGATGCACATAATGATGGTGACATGTGTACGTAATGATGGGCAGCCTGGCACCCTCGAGTGCCCGAGAGGGGGAGCGGGAGCAGACGTGACAGTTTTCAGTGATGAATACAAAAGATTAAAAGTGAATTCTCTCTCACACAATTCAACAATTCTACCATATTTCATCCTTAACTTCCATACCATGTATGAATTTAAAACCGGATAGAAAAGGCTATTAATGTAAAAGTGTCAATGTGATTAGTCACCTTTAATTTTGTCATTGTGCTGATTGTTAACATAATCAAGCCTCCCCTATTGTACTTCTCTGTGCTGTTATAAGATGAGTTTCTGATGCTTACTAAAGGTTGGCATTAAATTAAACATGTTCAGATTGTCTTTGCCTGAGGCCTTTTCACATAATTTGAAATGCAATGTTAAAATTTCCCTTTGTCAGTTAGTGGTCTTGTTTGTTTGTTCTTCAAAATGTTGTCCCTTTGATGTTTTCCCTTTGCCATTTGCACTGAGATATTGCTGTGTCAGGGAATGGTTAGACATAGCCACATTGATTTTACCATATGACAAAATTATACCAGAACCCTTTGTCCGTAAACTGTCATACCTTTCTATTCAAAGACAGAACTTGTGTGTCACATACTGGCAATTTTAGAAGAAAACAGCAAACATCGAGTTGGACCATTCCCCTAGCTTAGGTTTAGGTAAGGGTGAGGGTAAAGTTCGAAAACTAAAAATGCCTGGGGTCCTTCATGATACACTGTTCAGAATTGTGCTACTAACTTGGTGAATGTGGTCAAAACATTAATCCCTGTAGATTGAAAATAATCATCCTACAAATAAAATGATCTATTTCCCTGTCAAGGTTGTACTTGATACAGTCAAATCAAAACCTATCAAATGCAGACAAATGCATCGCTGTGGGAAATCATTTCCGGTCACAGGAATCCTTACGTCCCACCCATGTAACTAAAGACCAACCACAACACTACCCATTTACCATTATGAAAGTCTCGGTGAAGAAGTTCTTAAAACTCAAATAGATTTCCAGATAAAGTAGTAGCTCCTGTAGATTGATGCCAAAGTGTGACCCTGTTATTCTCACACACCAGATAGGTGCAGTGAAATTAGTTTGTATTTTTCAGGGTAAACCATAGTAGTACAGCACACCTGGAGCAAGTTAGGATTAAGTTGTTCAAGGGCACATCAACAATGCTCTGACCAGTACCTGACGCCCTAGTCTTTGTGACACCTCATGTAAGTACCTTTTTTCTTACGGAAATCAGCCATTTACAGAGGGACCTTAGATAACGTTTTTGTTGATCGGGGGGGTTCTTTGTTGTTGTTAGTTGATGATAGAAAACTATTATAAAAATAGTTACCTGAATGCTACTTTTCCACTTTGCTGAAGACATTAACAGCAATTCCGGCCATGACATGTACTTAATGTGACATTGCACAAAATGTGCAATTTATGAAGGCTGAGGGAAATTGGCAGCAAGCCTAAATTCATGTGATAGTAAACATATGAAGATAACTGCATAGAAACATTGTTTATAGTTTCCCTTCTCTCCTCTTTCAGTTGCATGAAAGCATGAAATAACCAGGTCTTTGACTTCCCTTTTCTGTGTAAAAAAACAGCTGTCAAAGGATCCCAGAGAGCTTCTGACATCTTTGGTAAAGCCATGCTTGTACATCACAAAGAACAGACACTTACTGTTAAGAGAGGGGTGCATTGATATCCATAGAGATCAAATCAAATCAAATCAAATCAAACTTTATTTGTCACATACACATGGTTAGCAGATGTTAATGCGAGTGTAGCGAAATGCTTGTGCTTCTAGTTCTGACAATGCAGTGATAACCAACAAGTAATCTAACTAACAATTCCAAAACTACTGTCTTATACACAGTGTAAGGGGATAAGGAACATGTACATAAGGATATATGAATGAGTGATGGTACAGAGCAGCATACAGTAGATGGTATCGAGTACAGTATATACATATGCTAGGGGGAAGCTGCTATAGCTCTTATAACGTGAAACCTTACAATAGAAAGCATTTGAGAGGATGGCCTCAAACACAACTCAAAGTCATGGTTACTGGACTGTTCAATACCAAGTAAGGACTTCACCTCAGGAGACCTTTGAATCCCAAATACATCCTTGAGTGCAGTATTGCACTATTCTCCTCAGTGACAGCCTTCAATGTGCCGAGATAAGAAAAATGAAATATACCACCCTTGGGAACAATAAAAAAATGTAAATGTAAATGTAATGTAAATAGTAGCTGGGCTTTTTACAAGGCATTGTTTGTTTGTTTCACTTTTTATGTGGCTTTGTTCAATAGTTGTCTCAGTCAAGGTCACGATGCTATCATCGAACTTTGTACACTTGATTCAAGTCTCTTTTTTAACTCTCGCTGTAAACTGCCAGTGAAGTTCACTGTAAAGATTCACTAGGCTGTAGCCATGACTACACTAAGAAATAATGAGCTCTTCATACAGTAATAGTTTTTTGGTAAACCTGAAACTGCATGATGAAAAATATCTTGTTTTATTAAGTTTCATGTACCTAAAATTTACGCATTTCAATAAAACAACATTTCCAAGCTCTGTTTCATTTCCTAGCTCGATATTGATAATAATTTACACTTAAGAGTCACACCACTTAATTTAGTAATGTACTGCATGTCAAACAGCATACATAAATGAGAGGTTTCTCAGTTAAATAATATCTTGTGACTGCTGAAACTATTCTGTAAAAGAAGCCTCTAGTTGCTATGTACAGTACAGTATAGAACATTATGAAATGTAGCCTACATATTTAGTTTATCAAAACACATCCATGAGTTATTGCAACATGATATTGGGGATATACTTCACAGTACCCCACTGGATCCATACTGTAAGTGTAACCAGCAGGAGAGAAACAAGGCATAGCCAGAAGGCTACCAGCCCATGAAGTTTAATCCTCTCTCATCATGCAAAAGCATTGTATAGGATACTTGCTACTTAAAGATGCAGTCTGGGATTTAAAGCACTTCCAAATTCTAACACATTGTACATTTTTTTATTGCAGATTTTAACGTATGATATGAAATGGATGGTGTAGTACACAATCGTGCACAATTTTCGAGAAGCATTCAGCTGCAGAGTATGCGCTGACACCATATGGTCTGCATCCCGCAAAGGGCTTGCATGTGCATCTCAGATGGTATGCATCTCAAATGGTATGTGCACGCTCAACCTGTAAACGTTTGCCTTTCTAGTGTATCGTGTGAGTCAGTAGCTTTGTTCCAAGGCGTTGGTGTACTAAGCACATACCAGTCGGTGAACTAGCTCTGTTCCAGGGCGTTATGTTAACCACTATTGTATGTGCAGCTAGTTGCATGTGCAACATAGTACACACTAGCTAACTAGTGCACACTAGCTAGCACACACTAGCTAACTAGTACACACTAGCTAGCACACACTAGCTTGCTAGTACTTAGCTTCTAATTCTAAATGTAATTTCACCACCCGTGCTGTTGGTGGCAGTAACACACTATCCTATCTGGCATCCTGTCCCATCTCATATGTCTCACAGCGTCTGTGGTGTGACAAGGTATCTGCTGAAGCCAGACCCTATTGCAATATTCGCGGACCCATTTTGGCTTGTGAGCCCTTTCAAAACTACTGACTGAAATTATAAAAATCTCTGGAGCATCACTTTAAGGGGATTGTAACAAACTTTTTCAAACGTTTTCATACATTGGGAGTGTCCTAATGTTGAGCTGTCCCTGTCCCACTGCATGTATTCCATTTATCCATAACAACCTCTGCAGTCTTGATATCCAGAATAAATTCATTCAGTATGCAGAAGATAGGTTGAAAGGTTAAGTCCTAAACTAGCTGTGCATGTCTGTTCTCTCTCCTTGAAGTTATCAAATGAAATGGATCTATCTGGTTGCTAAACCACAGTCCTTTATTTGTTTCCTGTTTCAGCCTGCTTGACTGTGTTCACGTCAAGATCTCGGGTAACGGTGCCAAAACCATTTTTTGGAACAATTGCGCTTGAGCAATTGTGCTAGGAAAGCTTACCGTGAAAGTTTACATGTGAATCAAACCTAGGTCCCCTCTGACAGTATTTGAATTGTAACCAAACATTGTTTATACATTTTTACAAAAAAAAGGTGGAAACGATTGCTGGTAGAAACTAGTCATTTTTTTGTATTGAGAATAACACATGGAAAGGTTCTTTCCAATGCAGATGTAATTTATTGTTATATTTCATTCTGAAGGAGGATTCTAATTAACCTCATTGCACACAACCTGCAGGCAATGATTATCTGGTGAATACGCTCTTTGTTAACATTCATTTTAATAGAGGCTGTATAAAAACAATGTTTTAGTCTTTTCTTGAGGCAATGATGCAATTATCTTCACAATGTGTTCTTCTTAGTGATAGTTAGTGTATTATAGTAGTTTGGCTCATTATTATATCCAGTGTGCCATGAACACTCCACATAGTACTCTTTGCTGCAGCTGACCCCATTCAGGATGATCATTTCTGCTACACTATCGATAATTATAGTAAACTAGAATTTTGAGTTAATTAATTAAGTATTATATTGTTGTCTTTGCTTGGCATTATGTAGTAGTGGTACAATGTCAGTTTGTGGCAGACTGAACAGCTGTATCGAAAGTGTAGAATCCCTTTGTGACAAATGAGGACCTAGCAGGCTGCAATGAACTACAGTAAGACGCCTACCTACAGTACACCAACTTGTCTTCCTTGCTGTATGCTTCCAAAAGTTTCATCAGCTCATGAATAAGATGAATGATGTGGAAGTGAGTAGTACTGTATATACAGTAGGAAGATGTCTGTTTGATGCAGTGGCAGGCAGCGCCAGCTTTGTTGACTATGTTTTGTAATCACTAGGCCCAGAGCCATTTGTCACTGTTTCGATGCTGCAACATCTACAAGCCAACCTGCTCTCCTATTCATCAAGCCTAAAGCTGCTAACCGACTGTTTGCTCAAATTTGAAGAGAACAAGAATATACTTATTGAGATGTCCCAATAACATAAAGAGAAGGCATATTTCTTAGTCATTAAAATCCTGCATTAACAATGACCCATATTCCCATTGTTCCATCTGTCCACAGACAAAAAACATAACTTGCATTCAGATGCAGGTCTATGTATCGTTTATTATTGCCTCAATCAGAATACTCTAAATTAACAAGGAAACATTTGCAAAATCCCAAACAAATTTCAAGAAAATAAATGCATGACACACGTGTCTAGTTGGTCTGAACTTGTGAACAATCAGCAGCACAGTAATAGAGTATTATAGTGGGGCCATTATGCACGTTTGTAAAGAGAAGCGTTCCATTAGCAAACTCGTGAAGCAAATAAAAAGAAATGGAGACTGGTCAGGGAAATTAAAGACTAAGGAGCAAATTTTACGATTGGTTACCATGTCAACATGATATCAGATGTATTTTGTTGATGACACAGTGGCTGGCTAGACCAGAAATACCTTATATATATATATATAGTTTTGCTTTTGATTTCCATCCACACAGTAAAAATCAGGTATCTGGGGTGTCTGGCTCTTAAAACTATACCCAAACAACTCCAATAATGTCATGTTCATCGTAATGAGGAGACCAAGGCGCAGCGTGATTGGAATACATTATTTCATTAAAACGAAGAACAATAAATAAACTAACAAAACGAACGTGAAGCTATAAACAACTAGTGCTGACATGCAACTACACATAGGCAATAACCCACAAAACCAAAATGGCAACCTAAATAGGATCCACAATCAGAGACAACGATAAACAGCTGCCTCTGATTGGGAACCAATTCAGGCCACCATAGACCTACATTTACCTAGACAATACCAAAAAACCCATATATATATACAACAACAAAAAAACAGACAAGACAAATACACACATACGACCCTCGTCACAAATAAGCTGAGTCACGTTCCTATGGACTGTACAACGTTCTGTGGGGTGCAGACATCCACAAAGATCACCCAATCTGAAATGAATTGTGCCAATCATCCACTAATTAATTATAATGAACAAAAATATAAACGCAACATGCAACAATTTCAGATATTTTACATTAATTACGCCCTAAAACTATGGGTTTCACATGACTGTGAATACAGATATGCATCTGTTGGTCACAGATTCCTTTAACAAAAGGTAGGGGCTTAGATCAAAAAACCATTCAGTATCTGGTGTGACCACCATTTGCCTCATGGGAGCGCGACACATCTCTTTCACATAGAGTTGACCAGGCTGTTGATTGTGGCCTGTGGAATGTTGTCCCACTCCTCATAAATGGCTGTGCGAAGTTGCTGGATATTAACGGGAATTGGAACTGGAACACGCAGTCATGCACCTTGATAAAAGCAAAATGAATTCAAACTTTATTGGTCACATACACATGGTTAGCAGATGTTAGTAGTAGTGTGTGTGGCCTCCACGTGCCTGTATGACCTCCCTACAACGCCTGGGCATGCTCCTGATGAGGTGGCGGATGGTCTCCTGAGGGATCTCCTCCCAGTCCTGGACTAAAGCATCCGCCAACTCCTGGACAGTCTGTGATGCAATGTGGCGTTGGTGGGTAGAGCGAGACATGATGTCCCAGATGTGCTCAATTGGATTCAGGTCTGGGGAACGGGCGGGCCAGTCCATAGCATCAATGCCTTCCTCTTGCAGGAACTGCTGACACACTCCAGCCACATGAGGTCTAGCATTGTCTTGCATTAGGAGGAACCCAGGGCCAACCGCACCAGCATATGGTCTCACAAGGGGTCTGAGGATCTCATCTTGATACCTAATGGCAGTCAGGCTACCTCTTGCAAGCACATGGAGGGCTGTGCGGCCCCCCAAAGAAATGCCACCCCACACCATGACTGACCCACCGCCAAACCGGTCATGCTGGAGGATGTTGCAGGCAGCAGAACGTTCTCCACGGCATCTCCAGACTCTGTCACGTCTGTCACATGTGCTCAGTGTGAACCTGCTTTCATCTGTGAAGAGCACAGTGCATCAGTGGTGAATTTGCCAATCTTGGTGTATTCTGGCAAATGCCAAACGTCCTGCACGGTGTTGGGCTGTAAGCACAACCCCCACCTGTGGACGTCGGGCCCTCATACCACCCTCATGGAGTCTGTTTCTGCCCATTTGAGCAGACACATGCACAGTTCTGGCCTGCTGGAGGTCATTTTGCAGGGCTCAGGCAGTGATTCTCCTGCTCCTCCTTGCACAAAGGCGGAGGTAGCGGTCCTGCTGCTGGATTGTTGCCGTCCTACGGCCTCCTCCACGTCTCCTGATGTACTGGCCTGTCTCCTGGTAGCACCTCCATGCTCTGGACACTACGCTGACAGACACAGCAAACCTTCTTGCCAAAGCTCGAATTGATGTCCCATCCTAGATGAGCTGCACTACCTGAGCCACTTGTGTGGGTTGTAGACTCTGTCTCATGCTACTACTGGAGTGAAAGCACCGCCAGCATTCAAAAGTGACCAAAACATCAGCCAGGAAGCATAGGAACTGAGAAGTGGTCTGTAGTCACCACCTGCAGAACCATTCCTTTATTGGGGGTGTCTTGCTAATTGCCTATCATTTCCACCTGTTGTCTATTCCATTTGCACAATAGCATGTGAAATTTATTGTCAATCAGTGTTACTTCCGAAGTGGACAATTTGATTTCACAAAAGTGTGATTGACTTGGAGTAATATTGTGTTGTTTAAGTGTTGCCTTTATTTTTTTGAGCAGTGTATAAAGTGTCATTGTTTAAAGTGTTATATAAATATATGTAAACATTCATATACATAGTTCATATATTATACAGCGCCAAGCCAAACCGCCTGACTATGTACCCCTGCTAAAACAGGAACTAGCTCACACAGCCAGCAATAAAACTACCCCCCCTATCTCTTCAGCTTTGCTGTCTTACGACTCCAGGAAACAAAGACATTCCATTGCATGAACACATACACCCAGCCATAGTAAACTGCCCCTCTACCTCACGAACCCCTCACGAACCCCTGACACAAAGATCTTCTCCTCTTTTACTGGTCGGGTGCCCAGAACAGAAGACTGCTGTGCACCAATGGGGGCTTCTACTCTGGCTAGAGCAGGTCCGCCTCCAACCCTACGGGACCATTCAGAAGGCGTCACGACAAGACTCTACCTACCTTATTCTATGTATAAAAATGAATGTAACCTTTGTATAAGTTCTCTTTTTCACCTGACCCCTCATCGGGTTATATGAACTAGATCCGTGCACGATGTAGAACAAGATATCTCTGACCAATAAACGGCCTTTTTGATACACCTGATTCCACTCTGTCCAGCGTCGTTGATCTGCATTCCCTCTCCAGTATGAAACACTAACAAAAGTGACTAGTGATAAATCGGATGTAATAAATGTTTAATGGCTAGAGATTTGAGTCAGTATGTTGGCAGTAGCCACTCAATGTTAGTGATGGCTGTTTAACAGTCTGATGGCCTTGAGATAGAGAATAAAAAACAGCTTCTATGTCCCAGCTTTGATGCACCTTTTCTGACCTCGCCTTCTGGATGATAGTGGGGTGAACAGGCAGTGGCTCGGGTGGTTGTTGTCCTTGATGATCTTTTTGGCCTTCCTGTGACATCGGGTGGTGTAGGTGTCCTGGAGGGCAGGTAGTTTGCCCCTGGTGATGCATTGTGCAGACCTCACTACCCTCTGGAGAGCCTTGTGGTTGTGGGCAGAGCAGTTGCCTTACCAGGTGGTAAGTTTGTGAGTGTGAGTGTTTTTGGTGACAAGCCAAAATTCTTTAGCCGCCTGAGGTTGAAGAGGCGCTGTTGCGGCTTCTTCACCACGCTGTCTTTGTGTGTGGACCATTTCAGGTTGTCAGTGATGTGTACGCCGAGGAACTTAAAACTTTCCACATTCTCCGCTACTGTCCCGTCGATGTGGATAGGGGGGGTGCTCTCTCTGCTGTTTCCTGAAGTCCACTATCATCTCCTTTTGTTGACGTTGAGTGTGAGGCTATTTTCCCGACACCACACTCCAAAGGCCCTCACCTCCTCCCTGTAGGCCGTCTCGTCATTGTTGGTAATCAAGCCTAACACTGTAGTGTCATCCTCAAACTTGATGATTGAGTTGGAGGCGTGCATGGCCACGCAGTCATGGGTGAACAGGGAGTACAGGAGAGGGCTGAGAACGCACCCTTGTGGGGCCCCAGTGTTGAGGATCAGCAGGGTGGAGATGTTGTTTCCTACCCTCACCACCTGGGGGGGCGGCCCGTCAGAAAGTCCAGGACCCAGTTGCACAGGGCGGGGTCGAGACCCATGGTCTCGAGCTTAAGGGTACTATGGTGTTAAAGTTTGGAGGGTTCTATGGTGTTAAATGCTGAGCTGTAGTCGATTAACAGCATTCTTACATAGGTATTTAGGTAGGGTGGAGGTGATATGATCCTTAACTAGTCTCTCAAAGCACTTCATGATGACGGAAGTGAGTGTTACGGGGTGCTAGTCGTTTAGCTCAGTTGCCTTAGCTTTCTTGGGAACAGGAAAAATGGTGGCCCTCTTGAAGCATGTGGGAACATAGGACTGGGATAACGATTGATTGAATATGTCCGTAAACACACCAGCCAGCTGGTCTGCACATGGTCTGAGGACGCGGCTAGGGATGCCGTCTGGGCCGGCAGACTTGCGAGGGTTAACAAGTGTAAATGTTTTACTCACGTTGGCTGCGGTGAAGGAGAGTCTGCAGGTTTTGTTAGCGGGCCGTGTCGGTGGCACTGTATTGTCCTCAAAGCGAGTAAAGAAGTTGTTTAGTTTGTTTGGGAGCAAGACATCAGGGTCCTCAACAGGGCTGGTTTTCTTTCTGTAGTCCGTGATTGACTGTAAACCCTGCCACATACCTCTCGTGTCTGAGCCTTTGAATTGCGCCTCTACGTTGTCTCTATATTGACGCTTAACTTGTTTGATTGCCTTGCGGAGGGAATAGCTACACTGTTCGGTCATTCGGTCATGTTTCAGGTCGCCTTGCCCTGACTAAAAACTGCCCTCAGTTTTGCTTGAATGCTGCCATCAATCCACGGTTTCTGGTTGGGGAAGGTTTTAATTGTCGCCGTGGGTCAACATCCCTGATGCACATGCTAATAAACTCGCTCACCGAATCAGCGCATTCGTCAATGTTGTTGTTTGACGCTATCCGGAACATATCGCAGTCCACGTGATCGAAGCAATCTTGAAGCGTGGAATCAGATTGGTTGCACCAGTGTTGAATAGACCTGAGCATGGGCGTTTCCTGTTTTAGTTTCCGTCTATAGGCAGGGATCAACAAAATTGAGTCGTGGTCAGATTTGCCGCGCGGAATGGCGCACGGGATGGCTTTGTATGCGTCGCGGAAGTTAGAGTAACAATGATCCAGAATTTTTACAGCCCGGTTTGCACATTCAATATGCTCAGACTAGCGTTGTTAAAATCCCCAGCTACAATAAACGCAGCCTCAGGATATGTGGTTTCCAGTTTACATAGAGTTTAATAAAGTTCTTTCAGAGCCGTCGAGGTGTCTGCTTGGGGGGTTGGATGTACACGACTGTGACTATAATCGAAGAGAATTCTCTTGATAGATAATGCGGTCAGGATTTGATTGTAAGGAATTCTAAGTCAGGTGTACAAAGTTACTCTATGTTGTTATGATCACACCACGACACGTCAATCATAAGGCATACACCCCCGCCCTTCTTGTTACCAGAGAGATATTTGTTTCTGTCAGAGCGATGCGTGATGAAACCAGGTGGCTGTACCGACTGATAACGTGATCCAGAGCATCTCAAACATGCTCAATGGGGGACATTTCTGGTGAGTATGCAGGCCATGGAAGAAGTGGGACATTTTTAGGTTTAGGAATTTGTACCATCCCTTGCGACATGAGGTTGTGCATTATTATGATGAAACATTAGATGATGGCAGTGGATGAATGGCATATCAATGGGTCTCAGGATCTCATTACGGTATCTGTGCATTCAAATTGCCATTGATAAAATGCAATTGTGGTCGTTGTCTGTAGCTTATGCCTGCCCCTACCATAAACCCACCAATACCATGGGGCACTCTGTTCACAACGTCGGCATCAGCAAACTGCTCGCCCCCACACGACGCCATACTCATGGTCTGCGGTTGTGAGGCCGGTTGGAAGTACTGCCAAATTCTCTAAAAATCACGTTGGAGGCGGCTTATGGTAGAGAAATTAACATTAAATGATCTGGCAACAGCTCTCGTGGACGTTCTGCAGTCAGCATGCCAATTGCATGCTCCCTCAAAACATGAGACATTGTGTAGTCTGACCAAAATGCACATTTTAGATTGGCCTTTTATTTTCCCCAAATGTCATGCTGTTTAATCAGCTTCTTGATATGCCACACCTGTCTAGTGGTTGGATTATCATAGCAAATGAGAAATGTCTACTGACAGGGATGTAAACGGATTTGTGCTCAGAATTTGAGAGAAATAAGCTTTTTGTGCATATGGAAACTTTCCAGAATCTTTTATTTCAGCTCATGAAACATAGGACCAACACTTTACATGTTGCATTTTTGTTTTTGTTCAGTAAAACTAATGTAATTTCTTACACCTTTAACTATCTTACAGAAAGGAAGAAGTCAGGAAACACCTGGAATGTACCCACTGGGCACACACTGGTTAAATCAATGTTGCTTCCACGTGGATTAGACCATGAATCGAAGTCTGTGCCCAGTGGATTGTCCAGAAAATCCCCCATAACAGAGTTAGCTGGAGTTGCACTGTTGAGCCCATTTCCTCCACTAGGAGCTGAAAGGAATACGTCAAGGCATTCAAGTAGGTCTAAATGTAGAACATAATTATTGTCTTAACAGCATTGAGGTGTATTAATTGAAGAGCTGTTTTTAGGATGCCAAAAAGACTCAATGCCAAATGGCTTTTTAATGTTTTGCGTTCATTGCCAGGATAGTGACCTGTCACTTCTGTTTAAACTTCACACTAATCACAGATTCAGGAAGTGAAACACAGCACTGATCTAGTGTTAATCAATCAATCAATCACTTAACTTGACAGCCCCTCAAAATATAACCAAGCAAGCTGTCTTACATGAACCATTATCCACCATAAGTGACTGCAACAAATTCAATAATATAATGAGATTAGATAATCTTAGTTCATAAGTAGTTGCTGTTTGTGCATTGACTCTATACTGAACAAAACTATAAACGCAACATTTAAAATGTTTCATGAGATGATATAAAAGATCACGGAAATATTCCATCCAGCTGATTAACAGCATGATCATTACACAGGTGCACATTGTGCTGCGGACGATAAAAGGCCAATCTAAAATGTGCAGTTTGGTCACACAACATAATGCCAGAGATGTCTCAAGTGTCAAGAGCATGCAATTGGCATGCTGACTTCAGGAATGTCCAAGAGCTGTTGCCAGATAATTGAATGTTCATTTCTCTACCACAAGCTGACCCAAACGTTGTTTTAGAGAATTTGGCCGTACGTCCCACTGGTCTCACAACCGCAGACCATATGTAACCACGCCAGCGCAAATCAAATCAAATCTTATTTGTCACATGTGCCAAATACAACAAGTGTAGACCTTACCATGAAATGCTTACTTACAAGCCCTTAACCAACAATGCAGTTCAATATTTATTTACTAAATAAACTAGAGATTTTTTTAAAATAAAATAAAACATTTAAAAAAGCAACACAAGACAATTACAGAACAATAACGAGGTTATATACAGGGGGTACCGGTACCTAGTCAATGTGCAGGGGGTAGAGGTTAGTCGAGGTAATTTGTAAAGTAACTATGCATTGATGATAAACAGTGAGAAGCAGCAGTGCAAAAACAAAAGGGGGGGGGGTGTTGACTGGGTGGCCATTTGATTAATACTTCAGCATGTTTATGGCTTGGGGGTAGAAGCTGTTAAGGAACCATTTGGTCCTAGACTGAAGTACTGCTTGACATGCGGTAGTAGAGAGAACAGTCTATGACTTGGGTGACTTGGACCTTCCTCTGACACCGCCTAGTATGAGGTTCTGGATGTCAGGAAGCTTGTCCCCAGTGATATATTGGGCCGTACGCACTACCCTCTGTAGCTCCTTACGGTCAGATGCAGAGCAGTTGCCATAACAGGCTGTGATGCAACCGGTCAGGATGCTCTCGATGGTGCAGCTGTAGAACATTTTGAGGATCTGGGGACCCATGCCAAATCTTTTCAGTCTCCCGAGGGGGAAAGGGTGTTGTCGTGCCCTCTTCACAACTGTCTTGGTGTGTTTAGACCATGATAGTTCGTTGGTGATGTCGAACTTGAAACTCTGGACCCGCTCCACTTCACCCACGTCGATGTTAATGGGGGCCTATTTTGTCCTCCTTTTCCTATAGTCCATGATCATCACCTTTGTCTTGCTCGCATTGAGGGAGAGGTTGTTGTCCTGGCACCACACTGCCAGGTCTCTGATCTCCTCCCTATAGGCTGTCTCATCTTTGTCGGTGATCTGGCCTACCACTGTTGTGTTTTCATAAACTTAATGATGGTGTTGGAGTTGTGCTTGGCCACGCTGTCATGGGTGAATTGGGAGTACAGGAGGGGACTAAGCACACACCCTATGAGGAGCCCCAGTGTTGAGGATGAGCGTGGCATATGTGTTGTTGCCTACTCTTACCACCTGGAGGCGGCCAGTCAGGAAGTTCAGGAGCCAGTTGCAGAGGGAGCTGTTTGCTGATGTCAACATTGTAAACAGAGTGCCCCATGGTGACGGTGGCATTATGCTATGGGCAGGCATAAGCTAAGGACAACGAACACAATTGCATTTTATCGATGGCAATTTTAATGCACAGAAATACCCGGACGAGATCCTGAGGCCCATTTTTTTAAGTTACCTGTGACCAACAGATGCATATCTGTATTCCCAGTCATGGAAATCCATAGATTAGGGCCTAATTAAGTTATTTCATTTGACTGATTTCCTCATATGAACGGTAACTCAGTAAAATCTTAGAAATTGTTGCATGTTGCATTTATATTTTTGTTCATTATAATTTTGCATAGTGGTCCTTTACATAAATCAGTTATCACTGTGGCCCTTGCTCAATGGTTGGGTCAGGAAGGTAAATATTGTGTCAGAGACGGTATCATATTGAGCTGGTTACTGTCAGTCACTGGAGAGTTATTGAATGATTTATTTTTCTTTGGGTATTGGATAATGCAGTGAAAACTGTAGGAAAACATATTTTAAACAAAGTTAATTCATGTTCTGTGTGCACGTTTCCCAGAATTACTTGTTCAGAGGTTGCCTATAAATAATGAAATATGACTTTAATTTAGCTTTTTTTCTTGAACGTATGCGCTCACTAAATATCATGTTGTGGTCTATTCCAAATTGTCTGAAGCCACTAAATTAAGTTGTAGGTAGTGCAAAGTGTTGTTATAACTAATAGCCAACAAGCCTCAAAGTTATTAAAGTATGAAAAACAAATATTATTAAATCAGGGACTGAGGTAAAGCAGTGAGATACAATACTCCACCTCTGGGGTAGAATAACATTCACAGCAGGATCCAAGTCAATTATATATAAAAAATTATAATCCGGTCTGAGATCAGATAAGCATCAGCAGCCAGCCAGTTTCATCTCCTCTCATGAAGAGAAGATCAATGTCAATGAGGGGGTGATTGTGGTAAACAACTTTCTCACATGTCGGTGTATTCCAGTCTGGTTCTGCTTGTAGTTGAATGTACAGATAACTGCCAAAATTAAGGAAAATTTTGAGTATGTACTGTTCTGACATTTTTCTGGCATGGTTTAGGACCACTTAACATTTTAGAGGGCAAGGTAAACACCAACAAATACACAGCCATTCTGAGTGAACACCTTCAACTTAGGGTGAACAATTTCTGTCCTGACGGGAGTGGTCACTTCCAGGATGACAATGCCACCATCCACACTGGTCCGAGAATCGTTTGATGAGCATGAAAACAATGTAAACCATATGCCATGGATGTCTCAGTCACCAGATCTCAACCCAATTGAACACTTTTAGGAGATTCTGGAGCGACGCCTGAGACAGCGTTTTCCACCACAATCAACAAAACAACATGGATGAATGAGGTCACATCCCTCCAATAGAGTTACAGACACTTGTAGAATGTATGCCAAGGCGCATTGAAGCTGTTCTGGCAACACGTGGTGGTCCTATTAAGACACTTTCTGTTGGTGTATCCATTATTTTGGCAGTTACCTGTACCTTGAAAGGGCAGAGCTGATATCTGCATAATGCTACAGTTTAACTTACAGTTATGAATATAACTACTGTTCCCTGAAAGAGGGAACGAGGTATAACATATTATGGGGAAGTCAACGAACAATCCTATTCACCTGAAGCAACCTGAAATCACATTTACATTACATTTAAGTCATTTAGCAGACGCTCTTATCCAGAGCGACTTACAAATTGGTGCATTCACCTTATGACATCCAGTAGAACAGTCACTTTACAATAGTGCATCTAAATCTTAAAGGGGGGGTGAGAAGGATTACTTATCCTATCCTAGGTATTCCTTAAAGAGGTGGTGTTTCAGGTGTCTCCGGAAGGTGGTGATTCACACCCAACGGACCACTGGATGCTGAGCCGACCTGGTGAAGACCCGCCTTCCTGGCTATAATACTGGGGCTCGCATCCATTTACTCAAATCAATACGCCTCTTCAGTGAGCCCAAGGCCCCAGATGGCATGGGGCCAAATATGTTCAGGGAACAGTAGTTATATTCATAACTGTACGTTCCCTTTCAGTTGGTCACTCGGTATAGCATGCTATGGAGACATACAACCACACCCCAAACCGGCTCAGATGGTACCAAACTAGGAGGCCCACCGCAGCCCAAGCACACACAGCTTCCACCGGCTCCGAAAGAGGTTACAGAAGCCACCCTTTCTCCTAATACTTACACTAGAAGCCTGAACTGTCAGAGCCCCATATAGGGAACCGGAACTTGCTCCAACTTGACTATGTGCACTGACCCCATGGTTCCAAGAACAATACTTACCTTGCGAGCATGAAAAATCAGAACTCACACAAGGAACCGCAAGTCCAAAACAACAGAATACCTGTCGTGACTTTGTAAAGTGCCCACGTGCGCTGCATGGCATTGAGCAGTGAAACTCACAGGAAACCTGCAATAACCTGGAAACGATCGACCTATATCAAAATTATCATTCCTCTCAAATTTTTTAGAAAAAGCACAGTAACTTACTGCCTTCCTGAAGACAAACAATGTATACACATCGCTACAGTCTGGTTTTATACCCTATCTTAGCACTGAGACTGCACTTGTGAAGGTGATAAATTACCATTTAATGGGGTCAGACTGAGGCTCTGCATCTGTTCTCATGCTCCTAGACCTTAGTGCTGCTTTTGAAACCATCGATCACCGCATTCTTTTGGAGAGATTGGAAACCCAAATTGGTCAACACGGACAAGATCTGGCCTGATTTAGATATTATATGTTGGAAAGATATCAGTCCGTCTCTGTAGATGGTCAACTACAAATCAACCGTAAATGTTGGTGTTCCTCAAGGCTCAGTTTTAGGACCACTATTGTTATCACTATATTTTTTTTACCTCTTGGTGGTGTCATTCGGAAACATAATGTTAACTTTCACTTCTACCCGGACTACACACAGCTGTACATTTTGATGAAACATGGTGAAGCCGCAAAATTTCCCTCCCTGGAAGCCTGTGTTTCAGGTTTAAGGAAGTGGATGATGTCAAATGTTCAACTTTTAAACTCTAACAAAACAGACGCTAGTTCTAGGTCCCAAGAAACAAAGAGATCTTCTGTTGAAACTGAAAATTAATCAAATAAAACTTTGAATGACCTCGGCGTTACTCTGGACCCTGATCTCTCTTTTGACGAACATGTCAAGACTGTTTCATCTAGGTTAGACTACTGCAGTGCTCGACTGTCAATGGTGTATTTGAGGCGAAGTCAGGTGCAGCAGAGCAGAGCATAATGAACAAGCACACTTTTATTAAAGTTCCAAAAACGAGAGCACTACATAAATCAAACGCTCTCAAGAAACGGAACATAAAAGTAAAGCGCGTAAACTAACACCACATCACATGAAACAATTACACACAAAACATGATGGGAAACAGAGGGTTAAATACAAGTAGATTGATTGAGGAAATGAAAACCAGGTGTGTATGGAAACAAGACAAGACAAATGGATATATGAAAAATCGGTGATGGCTAGAAAGCCGGTGAGGTCGATCGCCGAACGCCGCCCGAACAAGGAGAGGAGCCGACTCCGGTGGAAGTCGACAGTACCCCCCTTGACGCGTGGCTCCAGTGGCGAGCCGACAAGGGCCTCAAGGACATGAGGCGCAGGGCGATCCGGCCGGCGACGGTGAAACTCCCGCAGCGTTCATGATCCACAACATCTGCAACCGGAACCCATCACCTCTCCTCCGGTTCGTACCCCTCCCACCCCACGAGGTACTGAAGGCTTCCCACCCGATGCCTCTAATCCAGGAAGGAACGAATGATGTACGCCCCCTTGATGTCCAAAGGGGGCGGAAGGACCTCCCGCACCTCAAATTCCTGGAGCGGACCAGCCACCACGATAATAAGATAATCAGAGGGAAAACTGTAATCTATAACATACCTCGTTCACCCTTCTCAGGACTTTAAATGGCCCCACAAACCGCGGACCCAGCTTCCGGGAGGGCAGCCAGACGGGCAGGTTACGGGTCGAGAGCCAGCACAGGTCACCTGGTGAGAACACCGGGGTATCACCGTGGTGATGGTCTCACTGCAGTGATGGTGTCCTGATAGTGGGAAGAGCTGTCAATCTCTACATGACTAACCGAGATGGCTTCAATATAAACCTTCAATGTGGAAAAAGAAAGGCCCTGCTCAAAAAGGTCTTGCATGAACTTCAAAATGTCCACCAAAGAGCTCTGAACAAGGAGACAGTCCTTTAACCCTCAAACGTACGGCACTTATATGTATGAAACCCTCCCGTAGAGGGTGCAGAAGCTGACTGTACAATCGTAATCACGTTCGAGGGTAAACCCCTAGACTTCAAATTCAACCTTTCAGGGGGCAAACCCACAGATCTGCAGTCGTTGGTGCCAAATTCTCCTGTGAGCCTGGGACAATAGATCACAATGACACGAAATGCCCCACGGGTCCATGCCCGTGATCTATGGGAACCACCAAAATCAACAACAGACCCTCCTGGCGGACCCTCTCTACGGTGGCCTGAATCAGGTCCACCGTAGGAATGTATTGAGCAGGGTTCGAGGCCAATGATACGCAAATGCAGCCGATCCCAATTGAGTGCCCAGATTCCTTATTGAGTAGAACAGAAGACAATGCAAGTTTTCTCGCAATGCTTAAGATCTATGATGGCCTTTTCGAACCGGTCCTATATCTGGCCCAACCCAGAGGGATGCAGTCTCCATTCTCCCTGGAAATATATTGGCTCCCACGTTAAGAGATCCAGGAACATACACTGCCCTGAGCGACACTGCTCCATATGAGCAAATCACGTGCCAGGTTTAGGAGAGAGAGAGACGGCTATCGCCCAATGCTGAAACAGATGCATCAACAGAAGTACCAGAGGCACCACAGCTATCAGAGGCCATCAGACTGCAAGAACAAGCAATACATGCCCCATCTGAAACTGTACTAGACAGAACAGGAATGCGGCACTCTTCTGTTAGGACAAAAATGCATGATTCAGAACCGAGTCCAAAACGAGACCCAGAAACTGAATGTGCTGAGCCAAACAACTTGTCTTGTGATTCACTATGAACCCCAGAGACTGAATATGGGAAACCAGCATCGCAGAGTGGAGCTCCACCTGTGCTCTCGACTCCGCTACGACCAGCCAATCGGAGTACACTGCTAGTTTCCCAAACATTGTCTCCTAAAGGGGCCAAACACCAACCTGAGGACAGGAATAAGTATTTTTAAAGTATTTTTTAATAAGTATTTTTTGGGCTTCCGTCTGGCCACTCTATGATAAAGACCTGATTGGCGGAGTGTGGCAGAGATGGTTGTCTTGTCTATCCCATCTCCACAGAGGAACTCTAGAGTTCTGTCAGAGTGACCATCAGGTTCTTGGTCACCTCCCTGACCAAGGCCCTTCTCCCCTGATCACTCAGTTTGGCCGGGCAGCCAGCTCTAGGAAGAGTCTTCGTGGTTCCAATCTTCTTCCTTTTTAGAATGATGGAAGCCACTGTGTTCTTGGGGACCTTCAACACTGCAGACATTTGTTGGTACCCTTCCCCAGATCTGTGCCTCGACTCAATCCTGTCTCGGAGCTCTACGGACAATTCTTTCCACCTCATGGCTTGATTTTTGCTCTGACAAGCACTGTCAGCTGTGGGACCTTATGTAGACAGGTGTGTGTCTTTCCAAATCATGACCAATCAATTGAATTTATCACAGGTGGACTCCAATCAAGTTGTAGAAACATCTCAAGGGTGATCAATGGAAACAGGATGCACCTGAGCTCAATTTCGAGTATCATAGCAAAGTGTCTGAATACTTTTCGAAATAAGGTATTATCTGCTTTTATTTTTAACACATTTGCTAAAATGTCTAAAATCCTGTTTTTGATTATTCATTATGGGGTATTGTGTGTAGATTGCTGAGGATTTAAGAAATATATATTTTAGAAAAAGGCTGTAACGTAACAAAATGTGGAAAAGTCAGTGGGTCTGAATACTTTCTGAAGTCCTCTATGCTCTCTAAGCACTCCCCTACCTGTATCTGGGCAGAGGAGGAGACAATGAATACGACAAGTCTCCTCTCTAACCCAGTTTGCTACAATAGATTTTCCCTCAAGACAGCTCTGCAAGTGTTATAATGTCAAAAAAGTTACTCACTAAATCGAGAGCTTGGTATGGTGAGGTTAAATCTCCAAAAAGATGATTCTTATATAATTGGCTTTAAAGTTCCAAACCATCATTGATTTGTATGATGTCGGCACCTCCAATGAAAATCACTCATTACTGCCATGTACAGTATCCTGTACAGTATCCCAAAAGATAATTGATTTCATCACATGCATCATATCAACCTATCAACCTATATTGTTTCACACGCGCTACACGGAATGCAATAATATTTCATGTAAAAGGTGGATTTGGTCAAAAACAGTACATAGATTATTTCCAGACAATCTTTTGTGGTTGCTTGTAAATGTAATTTATACCTTTTTTGGAAGTGCATATTGGGCATGACAGCAGTAAACGACTATAGTTTCTCAGTGAAGCTACATATTTTGTGAATTTGATAATCTTTTTTTATTTTTATTTTTATTTATTTTTTATTTTACCCCTTTTTCTCCCCAATTTCGTTATTTAATTATTTAATGATGCATTGTACTAGATACAGTACATACATCTAATATAACTTGAAACTTGATTATTACATTATCTATTAATTGGCATGTACATGACGTCACGACTTCTGCCGAAGTTGGTCCCTCTCCTTGTTCGGGCGGTGTTCGGCGGTTGACGTCACCGATCTTCTAGCCATCACTGATCCATTTTTTCATTTTCCATTGGTTTTGTCTTGTCTTCCTTCACACCTGGTTCCAATCCCATCAATTACATGTTGTGTTTTTAACCTTCTGTTTCCCATCATGTTCTGGTCGGAGATTGTTTGTTTGTATGTTTGTGTATATGTATTGGTGCGCGACAGGTTCTTGTACCCACTTTTATGTTGTATTTTGGTTTTGGAGTTTTTGTTAAGTGTACTAAACAACTCCATTTATACCAAGTTCGATTCTCCTGAGCCTGAATTCCCTGCCACCTACACACACGTTGTTACACATGACCACAGTTATAGTCATAATTATCATTGTTGCAGTGAACCTGCAATGTATTTTAATCTTTAAAAATTAGCTATGAAATACTGTATTAATGAATGCAACACAGCTTTGGAGACACCCCCATCTAAAAAACAAATGGTTATGTCCACTTAGAACTTTAGGAAATTAAGCTTCTCCTCTCAACTGTGCCGCACAGCTTGCAAAATGATTGCTGTCCTTAATGAGAAATTACCAAATTTACCCTCTTTATGTAAAAAATAAAAACTGCCATTATTATTCAAAGACAGACAACCAAGCTCAGAAGGTTACATAGTTATACAATTATCTCAAAAGGCTTCTCACTCACACCTGATTCAGGAGAGGATTGATTTTCTCTGCTTTAACCAAGAAGTTTGATATTGCAGGCCAGCCACTTATAGCCAGAAAGTTAGCAAGCCAAATGCATAGCTGGAGCCCTGAGCTGGAGAAAATGTATTTGGCACATTTTAGATAGAATAGTTATCTTATAGTTATAAGATATTTAGCTGGCAAACATTTTATAGTGAATTTCAAGTGTAACTTGATCACCTCTCTTGTGCTGCTCAACAGTGATCATCACATCACAAAACTTCTGTTTGCTCCATGTGCTCTTTGTTAACAAACACACCATGTGACTGCCTCATGATAAAAAAATTATGGGGGATGGGGGACGGTATTGAAAATCATAACATTGATATTTCAAAATACCCGGTATATGGTATATACTGCCAATGTCTATTGTCCATAATTGTTGATTATACGATAATACAATTATTGTGCCAGGCAATTTTTTTCCCACAGTTTACTCACCTTCTTTTACCCCTGAAGGTCAAAGCAATTGAGCGCAGAATTGCCTTGATTGTAGTGCTCTGAAGCTGATCCTCTTAAGTGTGAGGGCTTTTGAAATTGGTATGGTAGGACTTTGGCTTACAGCTTATCCTGGAGTAACTGGTGTGAAAAATGTGTTCAGAATGTGTGAGAGCCTCTGCTCCTCCGGCGTTGTCTACAGCCCCTGGTGGGGAGCCCTGTGCAGGTGGCTGGCTAAACAGCCCAGCACACAGCAGATAACGGCCTCCTCATCTGATTGGTTGACAGAGACCCACTCCTCTTGCGGTCTCCTCGCCAGCTGTGAGCAAGAAGGTAGAAGCCAGAAGCCAGGGTGAGGTGGAGGCTCTGTCCACTCAAGTCATTAAGTCATTATAAAGGTCTTCTGAAAAGCCAAGGGCAGAGCTACGTCTCCTCACACAAGATATAGCAGTAAACATCTTAGTATAGGCTACTTGCAAATAAAATGATTCTGAACTGTGTGATACAATTGAGACATATTGTAAACGACGTGTTTGTAAAAGTGAAAGTCTCATTCAATCAATGAGTTTAGTTTTTTTTCAGAAATGTAAAATGTCTTTTAGTTTGTTTCTCTATATACTGTATTATATTGACATTTGTCAACATCATCATACTTGGAAGCATTTGTAAGACCAGTCAATGCTTTTCAACATTTAGAATATTTGATCAACATCCCTAAAATCTTGAAAAAATAGCACTTGATCCTCTGAGAGCAGACACAATAGATTTTTTGTTCAATAAACCAGGAATCATTTTTGCTCAATTAGCTATATTTATCTCAATAATAGTATTTCAACTATACTTGGCCAGCTCCCTTTGTTGTATCTTGAAGTTGTAATACATGTTTCATTGAAGCTTGACTTCTCATTCCATTGCATTTCTGTTGTAAATCAAAAAGAATCAATCAAAATCCTGGACAGGTGAAATATTAGGCCATATATTATCACCAATGTAATTAAATATTTTGGAGTCATGGTTGGTAACACATTTGTCACACACATTCATTGGTGTTGCAATACACTGTGCAGTTGAAATGTTGTGAAATATTCAGCACAAAAAACACAAACATTGTTTTTGCTCATAAAGTCGGGCGGACATGGTGTAGTTTTTTACTTGAATGTCGAGAATATTTCTGCATTTAAAAACCAGTGGGAATTTCCCCATCTGTAAGGCACTCTGGCACAAGTAATAATCCTATTTCTAAAGACCCAGGGCAAGGATTTACATAGCACCATTAGGGCAATAACGAGAAGCTGTTTAATGCCCTCATCAGCATATCAATAAATAATACAGTAGCACCTTAAATTTAATTTCTTTGATTCCATTTATGACTTGGCCAGTTCTTCGATTCCCCCTTTCCTGCATATACTTTCCAGTATGTTCATGTACAGTAGTATCTGTCATTCGTATTCCTGATTGGGTGTGTATCTGAATTTTTTTACCTTTGTAAATCAGTAATTCTTCCAGGTGATATTCTCCATAAGCCTTTCATAGCGACAGAAAGGTATGAGTTGTGAATGGGTTTGGAATTTATTTTCCCCATTGCATTGTGTATTAATAACAAAGAGAGTAAAATATGCAAATCCACTTCGAAGCACGCATCCAGTTGCACATTTGTGGTAAGGGCAGGTCTTATTTCTGTTTATTTGTTTCATGTTTCATGAAACCCATGGATTATACAAGCTAAGGCAACCTGGCCCCTAGTAGAGAAGGCCATACTGTAGCACTGCCTAGAGGGCAGACACTGTGATGCCCATGAGACCACACTCACAAACACAAGCACACACACACACTGACAGACAGACAGAAACTGAGGCACATACAGTAGAGGATATGTAGAGACTTGGAACCGAGAAGAACAGAGATTCCGGGTCGAACATTGAGTCGCCCCAGTCTGAACTGCAGAAACCTCTGCTTCAGTGCTCTGACCTGACAGTGTTGGGCCGCTTCCAGAGCAGGCCTAGAGCCATCTCAGATGTGTCATATACCCCCATCTGTCTGCCCCCCAGGGGGACCTGCTTACCTTTGCCCTGCCATGTGTTTCTCCATAGCCTAAATTCCCAAGTCCGTGCTACCAGAGTCACAGTACAGCATCTGTCTGTGCCAGATACGTCAGTCTGGGGTTGGCCTTTTCACGCCTTCTCCAGAAATACTGGGAAGATGTCCTAGTCCCAGCACTTAAAGCTTTGAGGAAAATACTCTTGACATTACAACTTCAAATATATGTTTCACTGAAAAAGCCACTAGTTCTACAACAGTTTGGATTGCTCCAGGGGACTGCGATCAGAAATCGTCCCTGGCATTTCGAACTCACCGGACCATTTAATTCCTTGAGGCCCCCACACCAGACAATTGTTTTACTTGACCCCTCCACACTGGCCCATTTTGTTTCCTTGAAACCCCCAGTATTAGACAGATAATTATAATTTTGCACAAATCCACCGTGATAGACAGGCCCACTTTGGTAACAATGGACCAGCCCATCTGGTATTTTCCTGAAATGCCAGATGGCCAATCCGCCCCTAAATTTCACACCATCAAGAGCCAGAACCAGACATGTGAGATGTCTCTGTAATCATCATTAACCTCAGCATCACTGCATCACAAATGCTTCTGCAAAGTCTGTCAGTAAGAGTACATGCATCTGATCTGTAGATAATTAGTCAGAAATGCAGATACCTCAAATCAAATTGTATTTGCAAATGCGCTGAATACAACAAGTGTAGACAAAACATTAAATAATTACTTACAAGCACTTAACCAACAATGCAGTTCAAGAAATACAGAAAATCAAATATTTACTCGTCTTCCAAGATGGCGTAGCAGTCAGACGTCTTTGTCTTGTCGTGTCCCTTGTATATATCTTTTTACGTCTTTTTCTTCGCATATCTTTTTAAAACATTTAAATTAAATAAACCTCAACTTCTAAATACTCTCCTGTATCACGCCTCACCCAATGTGGCGTGAATCTTCTATTTACTTCGGATCTGGAATCCCTCAACTGAAGCTAGCCAGCTAACTACTGTCATGACTGTCCTGATCAGGTCAGTGTCACGTTCTGACCTTTATTTCCTGTGTTTTATATTTAGTTAGTATGGTCAGGGCGTGAGTTGGGTGGGCAGTCTATGTTTGTTTTTCTAGGTTTTGGGAATTTCTATGTTTCGGCCTAGTATGGTTCTCAATCAGAGGCAGGTGTCATTAGTTGTCTCTGATTGAGAATCATACTTAGGTAGCCTGGGTTTCACTGTGTGTTTGTGGGTGATTGTTCCTATCTCTGTGATTGCACCAGATAGGACTGTTTTGAGTTTTCACATTTATTGTTTTTTTGTAGTCAGTTGTTCATGTGTACCTTAACGTATTAAAAAGAACCAAGGACACTTACCACGCCGCGTATTGGTCCTCTGATCCGTTTCGCCTCTCCTCTTCGGAAGAAGAGGAGGAAATTCATTACAGTCATTTTACAGGAGACCACAACCCTACAGATTATCCCTCAACCCCAAAAGAGTAGGAGATATCTAGGGGTCTGAAGATGTGGGGGTTTTATGACCCCTCATGCCCCTAGTAAATCTTAGGCCACAGACAAATTCATTTTGTCCTGTTACTATGGAGAACCAGCCTCAGAACATTAAACATGAAATAAAGGGACTTTGGAACAATGTTCAACATCAGCCACAATGGTGGTCATGACGATAGATGGAATATGAAAATGTATGTCATTTTTGTTTTGTTATTAAACGTTAATAGATGACGTTATTACGAAAACATTGTAACGTCAACAGTTTACCTAGTATATGTTTGACGTTTATACATTGTACATTGTATGGAAAATGTCCAAATCAAAGAGAATGTTTTGGTAAAAAATGAAAGGTGAAGTTATTGTCTAAAATTGTCTAAAATTGCATTTGAGTAAATTCTAGACGTTGCCTCCTCTCTGCGCACCGAACCCATTAGCGGGATTACATTCGACAACATACGGTGAACGCTACATAAATAGTCATATTAAACATTCATGAAAATACAAGTGTCTCACATGGTTCGAAAGCATAGAATCTTGCTAATCCAACTGCGTTGTCAAATTTAAAAAAGGAACTGCGAAAGAATACGATGCGAACATCTGAGGACAGAGCCCCATAAAACAAAACTATTTCAACCAGGACAGGCGTAATAAAATCACAAATTGCAATAAAATAAATTGTTTACCTTTGACGATCTACCTCTGTTTGCAATCCCAATGCTCATTGTTACACAATTAATGGTCATTTGTTTGATGAAATAAATTTTTATAGCCTAACACATAACATTTTGTGAACCGCTTGTGTCGTGAATTCCGTCTCATTCAATTTTCGACGACACATTCAATGTAAATACACACACTAAACGTGACTTTCAGTCATGTTTGGTTTCATTGCAATCAACTGGTTTGTTTGTAACACAACCAAACTTGACAGGTCATTTCGCGAGACGTATTGACTGAAAGAAACCGATTTGAAGACAACATGTAATGACATCATAGTGCACCAATGATATGACCGCTGTTTCGTTGATTGACTGTATTTTAACCCAATGCCCACTGATCGTCTTGAAATCTAGCTGGGTAGATAGCCAATGATCTGCGGTAAACAGCAATATGTAATGTTTATGTGTTGGAAGACCAACCCATGTTTTAAACTCCTTCGTAAATACGGTCATTCGCCATTGAAGATTCATACTGGAAGGAGCCAAGCTTGTTAAGCACAGCACTATTTCGGGAACACACATCTTCAGCTGTTTATATATCGAACATCATGGTGAATAAGTCAGGGAAAGCTAAATCTAAGACTAGATATACGAATGTAGACACAATTATAGAGGAAATTGATCGTGACAGTGAAACAGATCTTCTTTTGGAAGACGATTCAGTTAGCGACCATAGCTATGACTCCAAAATGGAAGCATATTTTTTGAACGCAGCCCCAAGACATTTTTGGGGCTGCCTCTCGGGCTTCCAGCCACGCTGCCGTGCTGCCCCCTCATACCGGCACCTCTCTGCTTTCACTGCCTCCAGCTCTGTTTTGGGGCGGCGATATTCCCCTGGGCAGGGTCCTTCCAGGGTCCTTCGCTGTCCAGAATCTCCTCCCATGTCCAGGAGTCCTGCGTTCTTTGCCGCTGCTGCTGCTGGCCGTTACCGCGCTGCTTGGTCCATTGTTGGTGGGTAATTCTGTCACCATCGTCGTATTGAGGAGACCAAAGCGCAGCGTGATGTGAATACATCTTTTTAATGAAAGACGAAAAACACGAAGTACACTAACCAAACAAACAAAATAACAAGACAAACGTGACCGCTAACCCACGAACCACAATACAAAACAGGCTACCTAAATATGGTTCCCAATCAGAGACAACGACAAACACTTGCCACTGATTGAGAACCATATCAGGCCAAAACACAAACAGACGAACTAGGTATGCAACATAGAATGCCCACTCATTTCACACCCTGACCAAACAAGACATAGAAACAAACAACGCAAATAATGGTCAGAGTGTGACAGCTATATTGTAATTACTTCGCCACCATGGCATATTTATTGCCTTAGCTCCCTTATTTTACCTCATTTGCACTCACTGTATATAGACTTTTTTTGTTTTTTTATGTTCTATTGTATTATTGACTGTATGTTTTGTTTATTCCATGTGTAACTCTGTGTTGTTGTATGTGTCGAATTGCTATGCTTTATCTTGGCCAGGTCGCAGTTGCAACTTGTTCTCAACTAGCATACCTGGTTAAATAAAGGTGAAATAAAAATAAATAAATAAAATAAAATACTAAATAAACTAAAGTAAAAAAAAAATGGAATCAATGAAAAAGTAACCCAAGAAATGTACATAACAATGACGAGGCTATATACAGGGGGGTACCAGTACCGAGTCAATGTGCGGGGGTACAGGTTAGTTGAGGTAATTTGTAAAGTGACTATGCATAGATAATAAACAGTGAGTAGCAGCAGTGTCAGGTCTCTGACCTCTTCCCCATACGCCATCTCATCGTTGTCAGTGCTCGGGCCTACCACTGTTGTGTCATCGGCAAACTTAATGATGATGTTAGAGTCGTGTACAGGAGGGAACTAAGCATGCACCCCCGTGGGGCCCCTGTTTTGAGGATCAGTGTGGCGGATGTGTTGTTACCTACCCTTACCACCTGGGGGCCGCCCATCAGGAAGTCCAGGATCCAATTGCAGAGGGAGGTGTTAAGTCCTAGGGTGATGAGCTTTGAGGGCACTGTTGAATGCTGAACTGTAGTCAATGAATAACATTCTTACATAGGTGTTCCTTTTGTCCAAATCAAAAGAAATATAATTTTATTGGTCACATACATATGGTTAGCAGATGTTAGTGCGAGTGTAGCGAAGTGCTTGTGCTTCTATTTCCGACCATGCAGTAATATCTAACAAGTAATCTAACAATTTCACAACAACTACCTTTTACACACAAGTGCAAAGGAATGAATAAGAATATGTACATATATAGATATATGGATGAGCAATGGTCGAACAGCATAGGCAAGATGCAGCAGATGGTATAGAGTAGAGTATATACATATGAGATGAGTAATGTAGGGTATGGTGGGAATAGGTCATGTGGAATAGGCAGTCCAGGTGGAAATAGGCAGTGTGGAGTACAATAGATATTGCATCATCTGTTGATCTGTTGGGATGGTATCCAAATTAGTGTGTGTCTAAGGTTCCTGGGATAATGGTGTTGATGTGAGCCATGACCAGCCTTTCAAAGCACTTTATGGCTACAGCCATGAGTGCTATGGGTCGGAGGTCATTTAGGCAGGTTACCTTAGTGTTCTTGGGCACAGGGACTATGGTGGTCTGCTTGAAACATGTTGGTATCATGCATGCTTCAAAGCGAGCATACAAGGCATTTAGCTCACCTGGTAGGATCGTGTCACTGGGCAGCTCGCGGCTGGGTTTCCCTTTGTAGTCCATAATAGTTTTCAAGCCCTTCTAACTCTGACGAGCGTCAGAGCCGGTGTAGTAGGATTCAATATTAGTCCTGTATTGACGCTTTGCCTGTTTGAGGGTTTGTCTCTGGGCATAGCAGGATTTCTTATAAGTGTCCGGATTAGTGTCCCGCTCCTTGGAAGTGGCAGCTCTAGCCTTTAGCTCGGTGTGCCTGTAATCCATGGCTTCTTGTTTGGACATGTATGTACTGTCACTGTGGGGATGACGTCGTCGATGCAGTTATTGATGAAGCCGGTGACTGAGGTGGTATAATCCTTAATGCCATTGGATGAATCCTCTAGAACAAATTCCAGTCTGTACTAGCAAAACAGTGCTGTACCGTAGCATCCGCGTCATCTGACCACTTCCTTATTCATCGAGCCACTGGCTCTTCCTGCTTTAGTTTTTGCTTGTAAGCAGGAATCAGGGGGATATAGTTATGATCAGATTTGACAAATGGAGGGCGAGGGAGAACTTTGTATGCGTCTCTGTGTGTGGAGGGTTGCACATATGATATTCTGGTAAAAATGAGGTAAAACGGATTTACGTTTGCCTGCATTAAAGTCCCCAGCCACTAGGATCGCCACATCTGGATGAACATTTTCTCCCTTTGCTTATGGCCTTATACAGCTGGTTGAGTGCGATCTTAGTGCCAACATCGGTTTATGGTGGTAAATAAATGGCTACGAATAATATAGACGTGAACTCTTTTGGTAGATAGCGTGGTCTACAGCTTATCATGAGGTTCTCTACCATAAGCGAGTAATACCTCAAGACTTCTTTAATATTAGACATTGCGCACCAGCAGTTATTGACAAATAGATAGACACACACACACGCCCCTCGTCTTACCAGACGTAGCTGTTGTGTCCTGCTGAAACATGGAGAAGCCAGCAGGCTTGATATTACCTTTGTCATCATTCAGCCATGACTCTGTGAAACATAAGATATTCCAGTTTTGATGACCCTTTTGTAGGATAGTCTTAATCGTAGATCGTCCAGTTTATTTTCCAATGATTGCACATTGGCCAATAATACCTAGGGTAGTGGTGGTTTACTCACTCACAAACAAATTTTCACAAGGCACCCAGACCTCCACCCCTCTATTTCCTTCTTTTCTTCACGCGAATGACAGGGATTTGGGCCTGGTCTCCGGGAAGCAGTATATCCTTCGCGTCAGACTCATTAAAGAAAAAATCTTTGTCCAGTTTGAGGTGAGAAAACGCTGTTCTGATGTCCAGAGCTCTTTTCGGTCATAAGAGAAGATAGCAGCACAACATTATGTACAAAATGTAGCAAAAAAAGCACAGTTGGTTAGGAGCCCATAAAACGGCAGCCAACCACTCCGGTGCCATTATAAAACAACTTGATCCTCAATGACCTGAGTAACTACATATATAGTTGCTGTTCCTTCTCATAACAAAGAAACAGTGCTTATAGAAAGTACATACACCCTTGAATGTTAACATGTTGATGCATTGCAAAGTGGGATTAAAATATATGTGCAGTTGAAGTCGGAAGTTTACATACTCTTAGGTTGGAGTAATTTAAACTCGTTTTTCAACCACTCCACAAATTTATTGTTAAAACTTCTTATGGCTGGGGGCAGTATTGAGTAGCTTGGATGAATAAGGTGCCCAAAGGTGCCCATAGAAAACTGCCTGCTCCTCAGTCCCAGTTGGTAATATATGCATATTATTAGTATATCTGGATAGAAAACACTCTGAAGTTTCTAAAACTGTTTGAATGATGTCTGTGAGTATAACAGAACTCATATGGCAGGCAAAAACCTGAGAAAGAATCCAACCAGGAAGTCGAAAATCTGAGGTTGGTCGATTTTCAACTCAGCCCCTATTGAAGATACAGTGGGATATTGGTCATTTTGCACTACCTAAGGACTCCACTAGATGTAGAATCTTTAGAATCTTGTTTGTTCTACTGTGATGGGGGGCTGAATGAGAGGGGAATGAGTCAGATGTCTGCCAGCAGCCACGAGCTGGTCACACGCATTCACATGAGAGGTAGCTCCCGCTCCATTGCTTTTCTGAAGACAAAGGAATTCTCCAGATGGAATATTATTGAAGATTTATGTTAAAATCATCCTAAAGATTGATTCCATACATCGTTTTACATGTTTCTACGGACTGTAACTAGTGAACGCGTTTCATGAGTTTTGATTTGTTTACCAAATGCGCTAACAAAAGTAGCTATTTGGACATAAATTATGGACATTATCGAACAAATCAAACATTTATTGCGGAACTGGGATTCCTGGGAGTGCATTCTGATGAAAATCATCAAAGGTATGTGAACATTAATAATGTTATTTCTGACATCTGTTGACTGTACAATATGGCGGATATCTTTTTGGCTTGTTGGGTCTCTGAGCTCCGTACTCAGATTATTGCATGGTTTGCTTTTTTCGTAAAGCTTTTTTGAAATATGACAGAGCGGTTGCATTAAGGAGAAGTTTATCTCTATTTCCATGTGTAACACTTGTATTTTCATCAACATTTATAATGAGTATTTCTGTAAATTCATGTGGCTCTCTACTGAACATAACGCACCAATGTAAACTGAGATTTTCTTTATATAAATATGAACTTTATCGAACAAAACATACATGTATTGTGTAACATGAATTCCTATGAGTGTCATCTGATGAAGATCATCAAAGGTTAGTGATTCATTCTATCTCTATTTCTGATTTTTGTGACTCCACTCTGGCTGGAAAAAATGGCTGTGGTTTTCTGTGAGTTGGCTCTGACCTAACATAATCATTTGTGGTGCTTTCACTGTAAAGCCTATTTGAAATTGGACACTATGGTGGGATTAACAACAAAATTACCTTTGAAATGGTATGGTACTTGTATGTTTGAAGAATTGTAATTATGAGATTTCTGTTGTTTTGAATTTGGCGCCCTGCACTTTCACTGGCTGTTGTCATATCGATCCCGTTAATGGGATCTCAGCCCTAAGAAGTTTTAACAAACAATAGTTTTGGCAAGTCGGTTAGGACATCTAGTCATTTATCCAAGAGTTGTATAACTAAACATTTTGAATAAATTCAAAGATAAATAATAGATAGATAGATAGATAGATAGATAGATAGATAGATAGATAGATAGATAGATAATTTCACTTATAATTCACTGTATCACAATTCCAGTGGGTCAGAAGTTTGTGACTGTGCCTTTAAACAGCTTGGAAAATTCCAGAAAATGATGTCATGGCTTTAGAAGCTTCTGAAAGGCTAATTTACATCGTTTGAGTCAATTGGAGGTGCACCTGTGGATGTATTTCAAGGCCTACCTTCGAACTCATTGCCTCTTTGCTTGACATCATTGGAAAATCACAAGAAATCAGCCAAGGCCTCGGAAAAAGAAATGGTAGACCTCCACAAGTCTGGTTCATCCTTGGGAGCAATTTCCAAACGCCTGAAGGTACCACATTTTTCTGTACAAACAACAGTACGCAATTATAAACAGCATGGGACCACGCAGCCATCATACCGCTCAAGAAGGCGACGCATTCTGTCTACTAGAGATGAACGTACTTTGGTGCGAAAAGTGCAAATCAATCCTAGAACAACAGCAAAGGGCTTTGTGAAGATGCTGGAGGAAACAGGTACAAAAGTATCTATATCCACAGTAAAACGAGTCCTATATCGACATAATCTGAAAGGCCGCTCAGCAAGGAAGAAGTCACTGCTCCAAAACCGCCACAAAAAAAGCCAGACTACGGTTTGAAACTGCACATGGGGACAAAGATCGTACATTTTGGAGAAATGTCCTCTGCTCTGAAGAAACAAAAATAGAACTGTTTGGCCATTATGACCATTGTTATGTTTGGAGGAAAAAGGGGGAGGCTTGCAAGCCGAAGAACACAATCATAACAGTGAAGCACGGGAGGTGGCAGCATCATGTTGTGGGGGTGCTTTGCTGCATGAGGGACTGGTGCACTTCACAAAATAGATGGCATCATGAGGACGGACAATTATGTGGATATACTGAAGCAACATCTCAAGACAACAGTCAGGAAGTTTAAGCATGGTCGCAAATGGGTCTTCCAAATGGAAAATGACCCCAAGCATACTTCCAAAATGGCTTAAGGACAACGAAAGTCAAGGTATTGGAGTGGTCATCACAAAGCCCTGACCTCAATACGATAGTTATGTGTGCACAACTGAATAAGCGTGTGTGAGCAAGCAGTCCTACAAACCTGACTCTGTTATACCAGCTCTGTCAGGAGGAATGGGCCAAAATTCATCCAACTTATTGTGGGAAGCTTGTGGAAGGCTACCCGACATGTTTGACCCAAGTTAAACAATTTAAAGGCAATGCTACCAAATACTAATTGAGTGTATGTCAACTGTAATTGTATTTTTTTTGTCATTGATCTACACAAAATATTCCATAATGTCAAAGTGAAAATAACATTTAAATATATATATTTATAAACTATATCTTCTAAGAAACGTCCCAGAACACTAAAGAGGCCTTTCTACTGACTCTGAAAAACACCAAAAGAAAGATGCCCAGGCTCCCTGCTCATCTGCGTGAACGTACCTTAAGCATGCTGCAAGGAGGCATGAGGACTGCAGATATGGCCAGTGCAAAAAATTGCAATGTCAGTACTGTGAGACGCCTAAGACGGCGCTACAGGGAGACATGACGGACAGCTGATCTTCTTCGCGGTGGCAGACCACGTGTAACAACACCTGCACAGGATCGGTACATCTGAAGATCACACCTGCGGGACAGGTACAGGATGGCAACAACAACTGCCCGAGTTACACCAGGAACGCAAAATCCTTCCATCAGTGCTCAGACTGTCCACAATAGGCTGCGAGAGGCTGGAATGAGGGCTTGTAGGCCTATTGTAAAAAAGGTCCTCACCAGACATCACCAGCAACAACGTCGCCTAAGGGCACGAACCCACCGCCGCTCGACCAGACTGTACTGGCAAAAAGTGTTCTTCACTGACAAGTCGCAGTTTTGTTTCAACAGGGGTGATGGTCGGAGGAATGAGCGTTACACTGAGGCCTGTAGTCTGGAGCGGGATCGATTTGGAGGTGGAGGGTCCGTCGTGGTCTGGGGCGGTGTGTCACAACATAATCGGACTGAGCTTGCTGTCATTGCAGGCAATCTCAAAGCTGTGCGTTACAGGGAAGACATCACCCTCCCTCATGTGGTACCCTTCCTGCAGTCTCATCCTGACATGACCCTCCAGCATGACAATGCCACCAGCCATACTGCTCGTTCTGTGCGTGATTTCCTGCAAGACAGGAATGTCAGTGTTCTGCCATGGCCAGCAAAGAGCCCGGATCTCAATCCCATTGAGCACGTCTGGGACCTGTTAGATCGGAGGGTGGGGGTTAGGGCAATTCCCCACAGAAATGTCCGGGAACTGGCAGGTGCCTTGGTGGAAGAGTGGAGTAACATCTCACAGCAAGAACTGGCAAATCTGGTGCAGTCCATGAGGAGGAGGTGCACTACAGTACTTAATGCAGCTGGTGGCCACACCAGATACTGACTGTTACTTTTGATTTTGACCCCCCTTTTTTTAGGGACACATTATTCAATTTCTATTAGTCACATGTCTGTGGAACGTATTCAGTTTATGTCTCAGTTGTTGAATCTTGTTATGTTCATACAAATATTTACACATGTTAATTTTGCTGAAAATAAACACAGTTGACAGTGAGAGGACGTTTCTTTTTTTGTTGAGTTTATATATATATATAATAAAGTCTGCTTGAAAATACATGGCAAGAGTTTAATATTGCATTCCAGTCATGATCCGCAACAACTTGACCTTTGAAAAGAATATTGGCCAAATATTGCACAATACAGGTGTGCAAAGTTCTTTATGAGTCTTACCCAAGACGACTCACTGCTGTAATCACTGCCAATGGTGGTGGGGCGGGATTTTGATTAGATTGTTGACAAAAAAATTTAAAAAATGAATCAATGGCAGGGTAGCCTAGTGGTTAGAGCGTTGGGCTAGTAACCGAAAGGTTGAAAGTTTAAATCCCCGAGCTGACAATGTACAAATCTGTCGTTCCGCCCCTGAAAAAGGCAGTTAACCCACTGTTCCTAGGCCGTCATTGAAAATAAGAATTTGTTATTAACTGACTTGCCTAGTTTAATAAAGTTAAAATAAAAAATCTATTTTAATCCCACTTTGTAACACAATAAAATGTGAAGAAATCCAAGAGGGTGTCAACTTTCTATAGACACTGTACATCCAGCCATAGGCCAAAAAGGTTGATTTATGATATTGCAGTACATACTGTAAGTGTGATGACAGTATACAGTAAATCAGGCGGTTTTATCCAATGCAACTTATAGCAGTAGTATGTCCATACATTTTCATAATGGCGGGAAACAAACCCACACCCCTGACATTGGAAGCACCATTCTTCACCAACTAAGCCACATAGGGTCATAATCATATATTTCTACATATCATTCAGAAGAGCAGAGTAACAGAAGACCAGGCCAAATGAATTTTAGATCGACTAGGGCAAGCTCTAACCGCCTCCTGTTCATAATGTGTTTCCTGAAATGTCCAGCAGTGCCTGCAGCAGGATTTATGCAAAAAATAGGCCAGGGAATAAAAGTTTTCCTCTATATTTTGTGCTGTTATTGCTGCTCACAGGGAAAATGTTGTTGATGAATGAAGGAGTCATACAAAGTGAGTTGCTAACAGCTCCATGAGAGCTGGGGACCAATTCCTTTGCAGCATGAGTGCGATATGTTGAGATCATTCCCTTAGATGCCCCAGCTGCATAAGAGCTTTGAGTGAGTCACAGGCCTGCCTAGGCATTACCATTTTTGGTAACGAATCACCTCTTTAGAGCTCACAGCACTTGTAATGCAGGATTTCCTTACTTTATATGAATATGTGCTGTAACTAACTCTTGCTAAGACAGAGTGAGAGTGGTCATTTTACTTGCAGAAAATACTGAAACGTCTTCAATTCTAACAACACATTACATTTAAGTAAATGGAAATAATGAAGCAACAAAATATGTGTAATTTCATTTGACAATGACTTTCAGTCCTTTCAAGTTCCAAAGACAATTTAAACCATAACCGTGCAAAATGGATGAAAAGGTTTACTCCTTCCCTGGCAGACATTGATAGTTTCTACTGTTTCCAAATTGTTCCAATGTGCTTGAAGAGATATAATGAAACTGAAACAAAGCATAAAAAGTTACATAATGTTCTCAATTATTTCCATAAATTGGCCTCATAATGACAATGCCAGTATTTCAGCAAAAACATTAGTCAGTTCCAACATTAAGGATTTAACGTGCTCTCCGAAGAGGTGATAATCACATCTATAGTACAGTTCCTCTGGAGGCTGCAACCTGAATATCTGAAACAACCTAGAACTGGTGACACAGGAAAGGATTTATATTGTGGGAGAGACCATTTTTCCTCTCTACTTAATCCAGCCATTTGTTCCTGTGCTGGGCCTTCTAGGCAAATGTTGACATTGACCCGAGTTTTATTTATTACTTTCCTGGTGAATTAGATGAAACGATGTGGGAGGGCTTTGTTAGAAAATGCTCTCTGGGGCTCTTAAAGGTCCAGCTTGTTCTCCGAGTCATTGACCTCTCCTCTCCTGCATTCATTCCTCAGTAGCTTCAGCAATACTAGCACAGGGGCTCAGTCCTATTCCTGACAGTCAATTACATTACACTAGAGGTAAGGGAGCACAATGGAGTGGGTTATTCACAGCCCAAAACTTGCTGTTTCATCAACATTTGCCTGCTGAGTCCTAAAGAACACACATGGTCATTCACACAGGAGGGAATGTGACTTGTAAAGCTCAGTCAAACAGAAACAGGCCAGTTCATTATGACCTGACTAAATAGGGCACTCTCTCTGCTATCTGCTTATCTCATGTGATTATAGCCTTGTTCCTTTATCCACTGGCATAGACCACCCCTTTGATTTCCCATGTTTATCTCCTGAGGCACAAGTTGTTTTAAAAAACCTGTTACAACCTTTTTGGGATAGGGGGCAGCATTTTCACTTTTCGATGAATAGCGTGCCCAGAGTGAACTGCTTCCTACTCTGTCCCAGATGCAATTTATGCATATTATTATTAGTAGTGGATGGAAAACACTCTGAAGTTTCTAAAAGTGTTTGGATGATGTCTGTGAGTATAACAGAACTCATATGGCAAGCGAAAACCTGAGAAAAAATACAACCAGGAAGTGGGACATCTGAGGTTTGTCGTTTTTCAAAGCTTGACCTACCGAATACACATTGAGATATGGATGAGGTTGCACTTCCTAGATGGCTTCCACTAGATGTCATCAGTATTTTGAAACTTGAATGAGGATTCTACTATAAAGGAGGGGCTCATGAGACCTCTTTAAGTCAGTGGTCTGGCAGAGAGCCTTCGTCTCATGACGCACGCTCCTGACAGAGTTACCTCGCATTCCAGTGTATTTTCTGAAGACAAGGGAATTCTCCGGTTGGAACATTATTCATGTTTTATGTTAGGAACATCCTAACGATTGATTCCATACATCTTTTGACATGTTTCTAAAGGATTGTAATGGAACTTTTTGAGTTTTTGTCTGGATGAAGTGCCTGCGCCTCATGAAGATGGATTACTGGGCTGAACACGCTAACAAGTGGCTATTTGGACATAAATTATGTAACTTTATGGAACAAATCAGTCATTAATTGTCGAACTGGGATTCCTGGGAGTGTCTTCTGATGAAGATCATCAAAGGTAAGTGAATATTTATGGTGTTGTTTCTAACTTTGTTGATTCCAAAATGGCGGATATTCCTCTGGCTGTTTTGGGCTCTGAGCGCCGTCCTCAGATTATGCTTTTTCCGTAAAGTTTTTAAAAAATCTGACACAGCGGTCGCATTAATTAAGGAGAAGTCTATCTTTAATTCTGTGAATAACACTAGTATTTTTTATCAATGTTTATTATGAGTATTTCTGCAAAATCACTGGATGTTTTGGAATCAAAACATTACTGCAAGTAAGGCGCCAATGTAAACTGAGATTTTTGGATATAAATATGCACATTATCGAACAAAACATACATATATTGTGTAACATGATGTCCTATGACTGTCATCTGATGAAGATCATCAAAGGTTAGTGATTCATTTTATCTATATTTATGCTTTTTGTGACTCCTATCTTGGGCCGGAAAAATGGCTGTGTGTTTTTTCAACTTGGCGGTGATCTAACATAATCATATGTTGTGCTTGAAATAGGACACGATAGGTAGATTAACAAGATGTTTATCTTTCACTCGCTGTATTGGACTTGTCAATGTGTGAAAGTAAATATATATTTTTAAATTATTTGAATTTCGCTCGCCTTTTCAGCGGAATGTTGTCGAGGGGTTCCGAGGCGCTTGAAAGGTTAACAACCTTGGAGACAGAACTTAAAGTGACACCTTTTCAGATACAAATCCCCCCCCACCATTCTACAGTTATTAGACAGCTAGATGCTTTTATTGTTTTGGGCAGCCCTCCTAACCCTCTGTTAGTCCCCTAAGATCGATATCCACACTTGCGCGGAAATGTAATTTGCATAATACACAATTCTGTCAGATCATTGTTTTTTTACATTGGATCTTTCTCAATTCACCGCACCCACCTATGTCGCCTTTTGCTCTATGACCTCCACAAGTGTCAGGAGACTCGTCTGAAGACACTGGAGCCGATCTACCAATTTTAGTCTGTAGCATCTGAACTGTTTCGATGGGCTAATAGCAGTAACACCAAAACTCTTTTTTTCATCCAAACATTTTTTTAATATATAATTTTGATACTTCAAGAGGTCTTAAAATTCTAAATCAAATAGCTAAATGATCCTTGGTATGACCTTCCATATAGCTTAGTATATGGTTCGCGACCTGAACTACCTTGTTCTTCTAGTTAGATAGCTAGCTAAGGAGTGGATTTACTCATTTCACATGTTTTAATGACATTCAAAAGCTTTCTGCAGAAGCAGAGTTCATTACAAACCCCAAAGCACAATGTATATTTATATTGAATTATTATTTCTGTATGCAGTTAAAGATGGACAGTCAGTCTATAGCCAATGGTAATGAAAAGTTAAACAATTTAATAACATCAAAACATCCACAAACATTCTTTAACATACAATAGCTATATTTCATGTATTTGTACAAAGATGCAATCGAAGGCGATCATCATGGTAACGTTTAGGTTGACTTTCAAACAGGTTTACTATGATTACTTTTTTGGAGTTGAATGGCATTGTCTACAATGACATGCAAGTTGTAATGAGCAAGGCTGTTCTAAGAACATGGGAACAACATTAATGCTTTAATTGGTATTTTGATGAGCTAGAATAGATCAAGTGGTAACTCGGTTGATAATTGTCTGCATGTTATAGCGAGCTGGCACATAAAACCACTGAATCATAACCTCACTGTGGAAACAACAGAAGTACTTTCCTGTTATCAACTGAGAGTTCTCAGAGCCCTTGCCTTAGATATTTTGGCATTTCATGTGATATAACTGAGGCATCTGTTTTGTATTGTTATTTTGTCATGTATAAAACCAGGAAATAAGTTGATGAACAGCCTTTGTACACATATAAAAATCATATTTAATGAATGCCTTTCAAATATAAAATGCCAATATTTGCTTCAACTGAAACAGGCTGACATCATCTGATCACATACAAGTGTAGCTTGCTAAATGATGACTGGGAATGAGAGATCTGGTAGTATAAGACAAGGATCAATGTGGACTGGAGATGTATTTTTCTTCCTCTTTACATTTGAATTGATTTCAAACAGTTGTTGCATTTGACAAAAAAATGCAAAAAGCCTCAAAGGTTTTCACTGATTTGCAGTAATATAAAACACTCCCACATACAATAATATTTACATTTGGAAATTATGCATTCTGTTACAGCTTGATAAAACAAACAGCTTTATAAAATGAAGATGGCAGTGCAGCTGACAATGACACATTACATTTGACATTGGATTGTGATTGGTACGGATTATGTCATCTACTTACTTTATGTCCCCTCCCCTCCACCAGTCTAGTGAAAGTATTGTCCTAAGGATGGATGATGGACCGTTTTCCTTGCTCTCACGCTGTGCTCTGATTCGTGGTTCCTTTGACTTCCATGGACACCTTCTTTTCTTTGCGACCTGCGTACTCGCCGATGAAGGAGCCATCTTCGTTGAACTGGATGTCCTCATCCCCATAGTCCACCAGGCTGTCCCCACTGTCCTCTGCTTTGATCTGTCCGCTCAGAGAGTGCTGGCTGCCCTTCAGTGGCTTCTCATCATTGTCACTGTGTCACAACATGACGGCACAAAGACAGGGGATTTCAAAACCACCTAATTTCACTCATGGCTTAACTCTATGGGCTTTATTGGTGAGGACAGGGACACAGGCAGGTTTGAACCCAAAGAGCTTAAATGAAGAGCTTCGGCGATTGGCAGCAATGTTTACCTCTTACTGACAGACGGATGAAAAATGATCAGATATGTGCACTAGTAAAGGGCACTCCTATCAAGTGTACTTAAACCCTACATGTACAGTATATCAATGTATGTGACAAAGAATGGGATAATTAAAAGAAGATGGGGTATTGATTTGGCTGTCAGGCTGATGCAGATGGCGACCGTGCACATGCTGCAGTCACAAGGTGCATTTTAACCCTGTCTGTATGGGGAGAGATGCTCAGGCTGTAGTTTTCATTGAATTATTCAACACGAAAGTGATCACATAAAGGGTTGATTGTATAGACTAATGGTTTGGATTGGCATCATGCTGCTCCTACATGGTTAATGATGGTGAAGTCAGGTGCTTCAGGGATCTGAGCATTTTTTGATTTTACAATAAATGTGCTTTCCCGTGGTCTGACATTGGGGGCCATATATTTTAGGAACCAGACGCAACATTCTACTTCACAACTTTACTGTGACCACATGATGAAGATGTCTAGGCTACTTCTGATTCATAACTTCCAGTTAGAGTGTGAGACTACTGATTGAAGTGAAGTGTGGGTCTCTGAGTTGCACTCTGTGAGTGTGATCTGAATCGGACCAGTGAAAGATTAATGAATTGAGCACAGATTTTACTGCCCCGGAGATGAGCTGCATTCAATTACACAGATTGGTTTTAGCCTCCTGCCGGGTTGTGTTGTGGCCAGGCAGCCTTCCTTCATTGAGTTCTATTCAGAAACAAATAGTAACATCTGAACAATGAGGCTGTTACTGCTAATGACCTGAGCTCTACCAGGACACATCTACCTAATAACAATGCACAATATAGGGCGATACCACATCAACATCACTGATGTGTAAACAACAACGGGGGTATTTGTTGCTGTTTACCACATCATGTTTAGAATACATATTACTCAGCCCATCACATGTCTTGAACAGGGATGTCTGTGAAGGTCTGTGTTAAGCTCATGCATGTAGGCTTTTCTTTTTAAATCAGGAGAAATGCAGAGATAGAATTATACAATGTGATACAATTCAAAAACAAAGTTAATATATGAGCTGATTTCTGAATTATTGATACAATGGTGGTTGGTGGTATGATTACCTGTATTCACAGAAGGTGTCATCATGGATACCCTGGGACTCTAGGTCTGGATGAAGATCCTCTTTCTCCTTTACTGGTCGGAGAGAAAGATCAATGTTTAGGGTACCTTGAGTACAGTACAACATTCAAATAACAACTTTGTAACATGTTAAAGACAAAGTCATGTTCTGCTAAAACACCTTACAAGTTCTCACACATTCCTGAGTACAACATAGTCAGTGCTTGATGTCAGCAGCAATATGAGTAACAACTGAATCCTAATTTCAAAAGGGAAAGCTAACTATCAGTTAAAGTGCAGGAGGTAGTGTTTAATGAATGCATCACAGAACAAAGCCCTGTGATTTAGACTGTCTTTCTGATATGATAGGCGATTAGCTGAGCTGAACCTGGCGCTCAATAAGTGAATAAAGATGAAAGGTACTGTAAATGACCCCCTATCCCCCACAGACAGGACTGGCATTAAGATCCCCACCGCTGGCATGTGACCATAACATTTACATATCTTCTGTGTATTCTGTGCATTCTATGTTTTGTTATTCAAATGCTGCATATTTCAAATAGGCTGTATTTATTTAAATGTTATCAATATAAATGCATATGCTCCCATTAATTTAAGTTCTCATTATACTGTAAATATCAGCATTGAAATGTTGAACAGTGGTGTGATGTATATATTCTACTAATAATAATATATCAGCTTAAATATGTCTATAATGGTGTCCAGAGTGATCATTTCTCTTTGGTAATAAATACTCTAAATGGAAATATAATTATGCCTAGTGCAGTGATTAGTTAGCATTCATAAGGTGCAATGTGTGTGCGTGTGTGTGTTTTGAGTACCTACCGGAATATTTCCCTCCTTTATTTCTGTTGACAAAGCAGGCGATTAACACCATGAGTGTGAGGAGAGCCGCGACACACATCAGTCCGATGAACCAGCCCTGGGTAGAGATTCCTCCATGGATGCTTGCCAGACCTGAGGAGAGGAGAAGAAACAACAACACTTTGACTTTGACTCTGCCTTTCATGAGGACAATTGATTGAATGTTTACATCGACAAATCTATTGGATGCAGAGGCAGCAGGTGATGTTGAAATGGAAATGTACCAGTATTAATATTAAACAGCTAATCCCCCTTGTCTAATTAATCAACTGAGGAGGCTGTTCAAATGGAATTCCTTTCACCAAGTCACAAAAAATATATAAAAAATCCTATTGACACAGAGAACCATGCATGATACCTTGAGACATGTTCAAGGACATTGGTGCACCTGCATACTTAATAAAACTTCAATTGGTTATGGAGATTGTGTGTGTAGGGATTTGATTGGGGGTGGGAGAGATTTTTCTTCTTTTCCAATAGCATCCCTGCTCACTTTAGCCCTGGTCCTGATTACATATTCAAAAATACTAGTATTATCAACCCAGTTGTTAGTCATAAGTCGCACAGTGTACACAGTCCCAAGCTCCAGCCCCTCAATCACGTGGAAAGTCTTAGAGGAGTTAACTGCCTCAGAGATAGTCTAGTTACCTTTACCTAGGTGCACAATCAGGGAGGGTTAGTACTCATGAGGGGGGAAGGGTTAAAGGGTTATTTACAGAGCGTTCGATGAAACAACACAGGACACAATTTCTAGCATGTAACAGTAGAACTGTATGGAGATGTCTCAGATGTTACCAATACGTTCAAAATCACCTTAAAAGTATATCGCTATAAAATATACTACAAATGGACATAGAAGTAATGTGCTTACGGTTGTTCATATATGCAACATAAGACTCCGTTTGTTAGTTCCCTGGAATTCAACTGATGTTTGCAAAGTTGTCATGAACTGAGGAACTAATATTCAACAGGGCTGTGACTGACAGACAGATGAAGGAGGAAGAGGGGATACATGGCAGAACAGGGTTAATAAAGGATTAAGGACAGTACACACAAAAAACATGGATCTAAAGCTGGCCAGGGACTTGTTGATGAAGTCAATCCATTTACTTATGCACATGCAGTGCTGCATATATAGTCTAACATATGTGTCTCATGCTTAATACTACTGGAGGATATAGAATGAAGGCTTATCAATAACTGGCACATTTCCTGAATCACTTGAAATGAAATTGACAAAGGAAAAGGAAAGCCAAGGAAAGCCAGCAAAGCTGAAGAGAGTATGTATCCATTGAAACATGCAGACCACATGAACAATCCAAAACCCTGCTTATTGACCTTGCATGTTCATTTTCTTAATACAACTGATTGCTATCGCTTTCAAATCACATAGATTGTGCTTCTCTCTACAACAGTATACATTTCAACAGAAATGTTAAATAACAGGGGTGAGCAGAAGTCCCTGTGCCTCACTGCAGCTTAACTCATGTACACAGCGGTGCTGCATACATTAGACAATAACAGACTAATAAAGTCTCTGAAGACTGACACTCCAGGAAATCAAAGAACCACTGCAGCTGGAGGGAGGGTGAGAATAATGCACCACTTCAAATTGCAAGTTTGAAAAGAAAGGTTGCACAGCTTTGGTACGACAGGTCAACGGCAAACAATCCCCTTCATCTCCCTCAGGCAAACATGCAAATCTTCGACTGTGTCTCCTGCTCAGGTGTTTGCTCAGGTGATCATTCAGAACACAAGGACACCTGTGTCTGGGCTGCCCATCCCTGTGAGCACAAATGACACACCATGGGTAAAGCTGGTGTATGACTCTGTAACTATGGTAATTCCCATCATTTGCTTAGTATGATTATTCTAAGTGACAAAAAATATCCCAGGGCTTGGCGTGTCTGTCATTGCAGTGCTCAGCCTGGTATTAAAGGCTGCAGAAAGCATCTGTTGCCACAGCAGGGAGCGCAGCCCTGGCCCTGCCACAACGCCTGCAAAATGGCTCTTCAAAGTCAGGGAGATTTTTTAAAGCTGAGCCCAGTACACTTAAATATTCTGATCTACAGCTATCAACAGTTTCCACTTATCCACTTATCTCAGTTTCCCCTAAATATCACCCTCTCTGTAAGAGCTCACACCTCCTGCTCCTCCTCCTCACTCGGCCTGACTAGGCCTACATTTCCTCCAGCTCAAATATTGCTACTGTATGGACAGTTGCTTGTCCAACAGCACTATTGTTGTTTCCTCAGTTGAAGGTTAAATGAAGGTGGCGGGTGATGGCTTGGTCAATATCTTGCTGTGTAAAGGAGGACTTTGGCCCAACAAATCAATTAGACATATGACAAATATGTCTAATTGATTTGTTGGGCCAAAGTCCTCCTTTACACAGCAAGATATTGACCAAGCCATCACCAGACATTTCCATTTAACCTTTTTGATCTACACTCACACCTTCAGGTATGGCATAGATTCTTTATTTAACTAGGCAAATCAGTTAAGAACAAATACTTATTTACAATGACTGTTCCTAAACAGTGGATTAACTGCCTGGTTCAGGGACAGAACAACAGATGTTTACCTTGTCAGCTCAGGGATTCAATCTAGCAACCTTTCAGTTACTGGCTCAACGCACTAACCACTAGGCTACCTGCCTCCCCTTAAAAAACAGGACTGTCTCAATGAGTTTGTTGAGATGTTTGCGGGACTTTAACTCAACATCAATTCTTAAGCTAGTTTTTATCGATTGAAGTTAAGCACAAAATAGAGAAGAGTATTTTTATCATATGGTATCACTAGAGTTGAGTGTTTTCACTACAGGTGGCTGGTGGCACCTTAATTGGGTAGGACAGGCTCATAGTAATGGTAGGTACGGAATAATTGAATGGTATCAAACGCATCAAACACATGGTTTCCATGTGCTTGATGCCATTCCATTCTCATTTATTATGATCCTTCATCCCCTCACCAGCCTCCTGTGGTTTTCACCTATGGCTATCATTGCCATATTGAACACAATTGGTTATATGAATACCTATGTTGGAGCGGGTGAACTTGGTCATATGGGAGACTGTAGTGCTTGGATGTGAGGGGGAGGCAGACTGGCCTGAAAAGGAAGACACCTGAAGATTATTGGCTATTTTTTGAGTCAGGGAGCGGGAGCTACTGTCTACTGACTAATACAACTTTTAGTACGCTACTACTATGGACTGATATGAATTTTTAGTCTATAGATATCTCTCATATAACAACTAGTCTGGGTGGTTACTACTACAGAGCAAATGAAATCAAATCACGCTTTATTTATACCACACATTTCAGACAAGGAATGCAATGCAATGTCTTTCACAGGAAACAACTAATACAAAACAATAAAAACAAGGCTGAAATATTTACTACACAACAAACAAAAGAATGAAAAAACTGAATGACTAAAAAGCACTCTAAGAAAAAAACATACGTGTTTTAAATATGTCCACAGTTTCGGCCCACCTCAGGTTCTCTGGCAGGCTATTCCAGAGGCCGGGGGCATTAGAACTAAAGGTATCCTCTCCATGTCTCTTGGTCCTAGTCTTTGGGAAAGTTAAACGGCCAGTGCCAGAGGACCTGAGAGACCTACTGGGTACATAAATTAAAAGCATGTCTGACTTTTAATTGGGGTGCGCAATCGTGGCTTGAGCAATGAATACCATCAAACAACAAGCAAATAAGGTCTAATGTGTGGTTAGAGGTGATCATTGGTAATGATTTATTCTACAGGAAGGGACTTTTCCTCTGATGAAACAAAGACGTCATCATTTGAACTTTTATTGACAGTACAATATACAGCATATGCACGTCTGATAGCCTTCCTGTATGCTGCACCTAAAGCTTAATTTGATCCCTCTGTTTGTAATACGTGTGACATTGAGCCTAATGTTGTTGGAACAAAAGTCAATATTAATTTACAGATTCACTAATGAGACTGGATTCATATGAATTTATAAACGGGATCCTCATTACCATTGTTACTGCAGAGAAACCCACAAACGTTGTCTGAAAACAGCGGAGTCTGTATTGGTCTACTAATGAACGGAGGCATCAGAGTGCTCAGCGCTGATGGCAAGGGCACGCAACAGAGAAGGGAAATTATTCACAGATGAGGGGAGTATCTGCATCATCTTAGTTCCTTATTTGTGTGAAATATGCCTTAATGGTTGCTGACATCAGACTTGTTTTCTAAATGCCTGCTTGACCTAGTCAACCATGCAGGCAACTGGGCCAGGAGCTGCTGTCTCCAAGATTCACCTCCCACTAGTATTTCAGCCCTTTATCCATATTCATGCACTCACAACTAGTTTATGTTAAAGAAACTACATACAGTATAGCTTATAGAAATCATACTAACAGATATCAGAAGAATAGTCTTTGTCAGAAATGGAATGTGAGAGCTATAATACTACTCAAGTATCCACCAAGGATTTGATACAAATAATTCATGGATGACTCATGCAGAAATAAATCAATGTAGTTATTTCACAGAGAATATACCTGTAGGGATGATTTACATCAGTGTTAGACTACAGACGTTGCTTTGTGCTGCACATAAACAGAAATCTACATACTGACAGTGGATACCACTGTGGAAACTAGTGAGGAGATGGAAAATAAGAAAGGAAAGCATTACCAAGCAGATACATGTATGGAAAGTTGTTTTAGCTTCCACACCACACAGTGAACGTATCATCAAGAAGATGGATACCCACCTGACAGGCACACATTATTATCAATTGCATAAGTTAAAAGCCTTACGTAATTCAGCATGGCACAGCAAGAACATGTGCTGACACCAACTGCAATATAAGCATGAAAAAGATGCTAAATGGTTCCCTACATAAATTTGATGGGAGATCCAATCATGTATATTAAGTAGATTACAAATCAGGGCCATCTCCGTCTTTCCTGAGTTTACAGGGTATATATTCAAAACAATATTACATTAGTCACTTTACCCCTATCTATACTGTGTGTACAGAATATATTCACAGCCCTTGACATTTTCCACATTTTGTTGTGTTACATCCTGAATTTAAAATGCATAAAAAAATTTAAATAAATGTGTGACTGGCCTATACACAATACCCCATAACGTAAAAGTGGAAATACATTTTTCTAAATGTTTTACATTCATAAAACATGAAACGCTGAAAGGTCTTCAGTAAATAAGTATTCAAGAACCCCTCTATTATGCAAGCCTAAATAAGTTCAGGATTAAAAATTTGCTTAACAAATCAAATAATAAGTAGCATGCTTTAAAAAAGCAGACATTGAATATCCCTTTGAGCATGGTGAAGTTATTCATTACAATTTGGATGGTTTATCAATACACCCAGTCACTACAAAGACACAGACGTCCTTCCTAACTTAGTAGCTGGAGAGGAAGGAAACCGCTCAGGGATTTCACTATGAGGCCACTCGTTACTTTGGAGCAGTTACAGAGTTTACTGTCTGTGACAGGAGAAACTGAGGATGGATCAACAACATTGTAGTTACTCCACAATAATAACCTAATTGACAGAGTGAAAAGAAGCATGCCTGAATACAAAGTGTTAATTTTGGGTCAAATACAATACATTACTGAGTATTAGGGTTGAATGGCGGGAACGGCAGGAATCCGGGTATCTAGATTTACCAGGATTTTCCCTCCCAAAACCACTCTCTTTTCCCGGGATAACAGAGGAACCGGTAAAATATTATAAATGATTTTTATGAACAGCATGGCTTGAAATGGAACTATTAAATTATGTGCAATGTCTAAATCTGGCTTCTCTGCAGACTCTGCATGATGAATCAACGCTCAGGTTGGGGACAGACAGCCCATCTCAGTATGGAGTGCAATTCACAATGCATGTAGACCTATCATCTCATCATGGTAACTTTTTTTCTTGTGACAGGTAGGCCTACATTTGTTCCAGCATTGGCTATACTACAGTAATATAAAGACCGAATGTACCTACTGACCGAATGTAATTTACTGTACCCATAATCATCTGGCTTTCGGGGGTCACCTTGTTTTTTAATTGTGAATGTCACATCTGCTCCTGCCACACCCCCTAGTGGACATCTGGTGTCACCTTGACTTGCAGCCATTTCTCCAGTACACTCTCTCTCTCTCTCTCTCTCTCTCTCTCTCTTCTCTTTCTGTTTGTTTGTGATTGTGTGGTTGGAGACAGGTGTGCTGGAGCCAGAGCGGATCCTCACCAGCTGCAACCCCTTCCATAATCAAGATCTCTACAAATACTCAGTCCTGCATGTTCCACTCTGCCAGATCGTAATCTCTGCTCAGTCAGTTTATGATTCTAGCTATTTATGATTATTCAAGACCCTGTTACCCTGCTGTGTCTGTTTCCCTGCCTGATGCTGTTTATCCTCTCACTGCAGTTTTGCCACTCTGGCTCCTGTCTCCTGCTCTTGGGTTCCCCTGTGCTGCTCCGCCTAACAGTAAAGTTTTGTACTTTTTTAATTTGCAGCTGCAGACCTTTATAATAGCCTATCACTTGAATATCATTGCTTTAAATCAGTGCACATATGAGCACTCTCTCACAGTCTTCCTCTCTCTCCATTAACACCATTCAAATGGCATCCAAAATAGACAATCCTGTTCTAGATTTATATATAGATGTCCTAGCCTAACTCTTTCAGGTAATACATTCAATGCAGTATTATCCTTATTTAGCTAATTTATGATGGGTTATGCATTATAAACTTCTAACGTATAGCCTCTGTCTCTTGCACAATACCCAAGCACCTGTGCTCCGCTGGCCTCTCTCCTTAACAAACCCTCCTTAGCTCTTGGAGTCCCATGCAGGAAAAGCTAGACTAGAATAGCCTGCTGGACATTTTTGTTTTGTTTTTCCATTTCTTATACCAATAGACTATTCGAAGAGGGACGCAAGCTCTTTTTGCTGAATGTTAAATACAGCAGCCAATAGAACTCACGGATAGTTTGAAATAGTGAATACGCTGTGGCGGTAGACTATAGCAATTATGTATTCAGACCCCTAACCATTCAATCTTTGTGACGAGAAATTAAAGCCTTCTTCATCTAATTCTAGTTCTATATTACTCAAGGATTTCATTAGAATGATGAAGATTAGGACAACGAAACATATTTCTATTAACTGTTGAAAGTGAGGAAGGAACAAAGCAACAATAGAGAAAGAGGGGCTAAGCTAATAACATGAGGGGAAATGTTGTGAAAGGTATATATACTACTTATACAAATAGGCTATATTATATTTCAATGATATAATCAAATTTGCTAGCCTATACTTGTAACTATGTATACTGCATGTGCTGCACCAGAATCACATGTTCTCTTCTGCTTTATCGTGGTTTGAAAGATGTGCGTAATTCCAGTCCATGAAATACAAGACAGTTAAAGTTCACACTCAAAAATATTAGCCTACTGGAGCTAGATTAATTTATTTACCCAAGATAGCATACAGCTAGCTACATCCATGGGCTTTTATGTTTTTCTGTTGAGCATACTGTTCAGTAGCCTACACATATGTATTGGATAAAGACACAATTATTTGTTTTTTTTGGGCTTGGGCTCATTAAATGTTAATGTATTTAATATATGGTTCTTCGGGGTCAGGTAGCATCAGGTTTGAATTTTCATGCTGAACAAAGCTCCAATCAAATCCAGACATATTTATATGCTTTATAACGCTTTTGAATGACACTTTCGTTTTGGCGGGCACATTTGTAAAATACCGGGAAAATATTCAACCCTACTGAGTACTACTCTCCATATTTTCAAGCATAGTGGTGGCTGCATCATGTTATAAGTATGCCTCTAATGGTTAAGGACTTGGGAATTTTTCAGGATAAAATAAATAAATAAATAGAATAGAGCTAATCACATGCAAGATCCTAGAGGAAAACCTGGTTCAGTCTGCTTTTCAGCAGACACTGGGAGATGAATTCATCTTTCTGCAGGACATTAAACTAAAACACAAGGCCAAATCTACACCGGAGTTCCTCACCAAGCAGACAATTAATGTTCCTGACTGGCCGAGTTACAGTTTTAACATAAATCTACAAAAAATCTATGGCAAGACCTGAAAATTGTCACGGTTGTCCTCCTCTTCATCTGAAGAGGAGAGGCGAGAAGGATGGGAGGACCAAAATGCGGCGTGGTATGTGTTCATGATGAGTATTTAATAAAAGAAAGCACTGAACACTGAATACAAACTATACAAAAACAATAAACAAATAACGACCGTGAAACTATAAATGAGACCTGTGCTGACACAAGCAACTAACATAGACAATCACCCACAAACAAACAGTGCACCCAGGCTACCTAAGTATGATTCTCAATCAGAGACAACTAATGACACCTGCTTCTGATTGAGAACAATACTAGACCGAAATATACAAATCCCCAAATCATAGAAAAACAAACAGACTGCACACCCCAACTTACGCCCTGACCATACTAAATAAATACAAAACAAAGGAAATAAAGGTCAGAATGTGACAAAAATGGTTGCCTAGCAATGATGTCTAGCAACAAAATGTAGAATAAGTCAAGGGGTATGAATACTTTCTGAAGGCGGTGCATCTACCTCGATTACCTCGTACCCCTGCACATTGACTCAGTACTGGGACCCTGTGTATGTAGCCAAGTAATCGTTACTTCATTGTGTATTTACTCCTTGTGTTATTATTCTCTCTGCAATGTTGGGAAGGGCCCGTAAGTTAGCATTTCACTATTAGTCTGCTCCTGTTATTTACAAATAAAACATGATTTGATTTGACATTACTCCCACACACGGAGAAAGTATATTTAATTGGATTTCATACCATAATGGTGTTTTTTTTAGTAAATCAATCTAAACATGCATTCTTGCATTTAATTAATCCCAGAAGCCTGCTTACTGTGTTTGATTGAAAAGGATGCTATGTTTTGTTAACCATTTATATGAATTTACAAGCCCTTACTATTAGAGAGTACCCAAATCAATTATTACTATTGTTAGACAGAAGCTATGTGTGATGTGGCACCACAGTGCAGACCCTCCATTACACATTCAAGTGCACTTGCTTATTTTCATTAGATTCTAATCATCTTTGACTGGTGTCACCCCCTTATCTCCACTCCCAAAGACTCAGTTGAATTGAGCTTGGCCTGGTTCCGACAGAGTACATCTACCACTCCACTGAAGTAGAACTGACATAGAATTCATAAGATGAAAATGTTGTGTCAAATGAATGAGCCAAACATTGCAATGGCAATCTACTTACTTTACCAATTCCTATATAATTATACAATACGATCCAGAAATGTGCATTTTCCGTTGCTGAAGGCAATTCTCTTTCCTAGCCGTTTGTTTCATATCTCGCTTTCTCCTTCAAATCAATAAGCATTTGCTCTTTTATGACAATGATGAATGAAACCCCTTCTCACACCCTTATGATAGTGTTTACCCACAAACATTACTTAGATGGAGATATGAGAAGCCTGGCAGTTGGAGCCAATATCACATTCCCTGAAATTCAATGAGCTAATACATTACTGAAATGGCTTGGTCATCTACAGTGTACAGGCTTGGTCATTTACAGAATACATCATCCCTCTAATACAAAGTCCTGCTACCACGTCTCGCTATTTCCCCCAACAATAAACCCATACCCCCCTTCCATTCTCAAAGATTTTCCACCAGGATCCCCCTGCCACACCTCGGCCTGTGTGACTTACGTGCTTCAGGTGTGGTGGTGCTCTCCTTGCTGACCCGGGGCCCACAGCCCACCCTGGTGCAGGGGCGCAGGTAGAACTTGTATCTGCTGATAGCCTCCAGGTTCTGCAGGACCCACATGGTGGTGTCAGGGTTGCTGATATCCACAGTCTGCAGGACACCCACCTCCTCTGTGTCGTTGACTAAACACACACAGAGACTCTATTAAACGTGTCTGTATGTATTAATGGACACAAAGGATATCTCTGATACAGAAGGACAAAATAAGCATTTGATTGATCATTTGAAAAGGACACTCATTAAATGTTGTGGGTTTGGTAGATATAGGACCACATTGTGTGAGCATATAATCATGGGCTGCATGTTTCGTCACAATGTTGTTTTGAACGTTTGTTTTGGACTGATGGCCAACTGAGCATTCTACTCAATGTATTGTCAATGAGCGCTGATAAAGATTGAATCAAAGGTGCGTTAGAGTGGCTTAGAAATACAATGCCATTCAAAAGGAGGCAAATAATTACAAGGCAAATCTTTTTAATCATTTTGATGTTGCCAGGTTGGCTTTAGATGCAGTATAAAGTTAGCTAGTTAGCTAAGATTGAGGGGAGGACACCGGATTTTAGCGAGCTACTGTTAGCATTGCTAGCTATTCTTGACAAACTTTGCTAGCTAATGACAACATTTCCATCTGTCTAAAGTAAATTTGATGACATGATAATGCTGGCAAATTTGTTTCCTACTGAACATTTGACTACTTTAGCAATGTTGTCGTATTTCCAGGCACTATAGTGTAATTTAGACTAAACAGTCGTTAGCCTCCATCCAGAATGACTGGGCTTATCACGACTTTAGGACACCACTATTCACAACAATGGCATGACACGACCGAGTGATGGAGGTGCAACCTATGAACAACATCTGTTTTGCATTGGTAGTTGGTTCTTCCTTCCCTAGAGATGGAACTGGCCATCAATCTAACCGTGTAGGTCCTGGGAAACCTGGGAAATATTAAGTTAGCAAATAACCTCTAAGAAGCTGGGCTCAGCCCTGGAACAGCTTTGCAGCAGCCTTTCAATTCCTCTGCTGCTTCCTCTGGTGCATTATCTTTACCATTAACACCACTTCCTTCAAAACCCCTCACTTCAAAAGAGTCCATCAGCTTTATCATGATTGCACAATGAAAACGTCCCTTCTTCTGAAATGCAACATGACACTTTTGACCCTCTTGTGCAGCGGAAAAATCAAAAACCATTAGGGAGAGTTACTTTGCAAAGCTGTCTTTGAAATGTTGTAATCAGCCTCATCATCGGTGTTGTTTCAGGCCAGGGAGGGACACACACATGCACATTATTGTTGTCCTATGACTGTTTAATCTGGGTGGTTGGTTGTGACGAAGTCCCCGGTGGACAGGATGGGGTCAGTAACCAAGACCTTAAAGGGCTGTGACACGCTGGCCTTGGTCAGCGCTGCTGGTGCCGGATCACAACACACCACACAGGCCACACCCTGACCAGATACTGACCCCTCTCTCACCAATGGGGTCATTCTACATTCATACTATCAATGAGTCACACTGGATATCCACTTCCATGCTTTCTGATGCCATCCAATAACAGACGTTTAACATTTAGCTGTATTCAACCCTCATTCTCCTTGAGGGTATTTTTCATCTGAGTATTTGTTCTCCATTTGATCATATTCTCATGCAACAACTTGTGAGATTTAAACCTGTGGATCTTCACTATCAAAGCTCTGCATGTATTTTCTCACATTTCTATATTAAGACAAACATTTCACATCAGCTGTAGGAGCTAAACTAGATACTATCATTAACAAGCATTAAAAAATGCACTGTAGCACCACTCATAAGCACAGCAATATATCATAGTGGAAAGATCAAGGAGTTGCTAGACATATTGAATGAAAGGAGCCTGGTGCATGTCAGACTGCAGGTTAACAGGGAAGTGGAAAGATTTGTACATACTCAGCTGATACTCTAGCAGGTATCCTGTAAGGACTCCGTTGGCTTCCAGAGGAGGTGCCCAGGTGAGAGTGACGGTGTGCTTCTGAACATCTGTGACCCTGAAAACTGGGGTTTTCTCTGGAACTGGGAAACAAACAAATATACAAGTAGTAAAAAGTGTTAACACAATAACACAATAAGCTTGTGTCCAGATAGTTTATTTTCTTCTTCAGTTGCACAGTAGTGAATTAATATGTTCCATGGCACGCTCCTCTCCCCTCCTGTCTTACCTCCCTCTGGGGTTTTGAAGTTGACGGCGTGGCTACCTGGCCCATTGCCTCGCCTGTTGAAGGTCATGATGATGAGGCTGTACTCAGAGAAGGGCGTGAGCCCTGGTACCATGGCATGGTTCCGGTCCCCCGGGAATGTCAGAGTGTGTTTGTCCCCGTGAGTCTTCTTTGAGTCCAGCAGACTACGCAGCCGCCACCAGCTTATCTGACACCGCCATGACAGAAGGACACACAGTGTTATGAATCTAAAAGATCGTATGTGAGAAAAGGACAATACATCCTGAATGGGAAAGGCTATAGTCTGGGTTATAGTACTTTGCGCTAGTGGCCTGTGTAAGGTAACAGTGCACTGCCAGCGTTAGGGAGACAAAGTGGGGTGAGAGGTCCAGGAGATCCAGCGAGGTCAGAGTCTCTGCCTTTAAACTGTGTCTGAAAGTTTCAGGGCTGTTTTAAATAATTTACCCTGTAGCCTCCCAGATGTCCATGCAGCTTGTCCTTGTGAACACGCATCCAGCTGACCTTGACCAGTGAGTTGTTCATCACCTCCACCGCTACATCATCAGGAGCCGCAGAGGGGACTGCAGGGCCAAATACACTCACGTCACAGTCCATTCAGCCCGTATGTCACACTAAGTACTATAAAAATCAACCCAACATGTGAAATATGAGCTCAGCTTTATGGTGAATGATCCACCAGATCATAATATATGTTTAGTATTGGCTGGGTTGAGTATTTAGATGCTTCAAATATATGCTTCTGTAAAATATGAATCTATAGGTCAGTGACTGCATCTAAATAATGTGATATACCACTTTCACAAGGTAGGAACTAGTGTGGGGCTCACTGCTATTGCCTAAGCGATGATACCAGACAGTATGACAACAAAGTATTACGAAACCTCTAAAGGAAGACAAAACATTCTTAACAAGGTTGAGGTGCTTTTAAACAATCTACAACATTGTATTTGACCACCTGAGGTAACTTCCTGAGGGCAAGTCCAAAAGAAAGCTAAAGATGAAGATGGAAATATAAATAAATACAAACCAGCATGGAATGAAGTGGTTTATGACTTCTAAAAGATAGTTTTAGCTCAATAAAGCTACTACATGCATATCACACATTTCATCAGCTACTTCGGCCTTTTCAGAGAAAATAGACTATATTTTAAGGACTATAGCCTACCACACACACAGCTGAATGGTACATACTGTACCGTATTATCCTTGTGCATTTCAATAGTATAATTATTGTGAAATACACATAGAAACTCTCTGTGTTTAAGTCACTCACAGTCTTCTCCAGAGTAGCCCGTCACCACTTTGGGTTCAGGTCCCCATCCGTGGTGGTTCCTTGCCTGGATCCTGATCTCATATGGCACAAACGTGGGAGTGTCCTTCACTACAAACGAGTGTCTCTTCACCACATGCTCTTGCCAGTCCTCCTCCACATGCTGTCTCTTATAACTCACCTTATATTCAAGGCCTGGCCCATTGTGTTCAATGGGGGACAATGGCTGCAAGAGTGGGGAAGGTAAGAATAACAGTAACACACAGATTATTACCATTTTATAGGAACTTGAACAATTAAGCAAGGATTTCTTTATATGTCTTTCTTCATCTAGGCTATTGCAGGATTATAATGACAAGCCCATACACTTGGATCCTAATGAGGCTTTGATAATATGAAATCAGTAAAACAATTAGACATTTGGCTGGGTGCTGGGTCCAGGCAGCTCTGAGCCACACCTCTGATATAAAGAGCAGGCTTCACCAATTGTAGAGAGATCTAGTGCTTTCCTCACAATTGCCTGACCATGATGGGAAATAGAATACGACACTATTATCCACAAAAGCAAATCATTAACAATAAGAGAGCTCATCAATTCAGAAGCTACATTACTCTGCAGGAGCAGGAAGATAATAAGTGGGGGTGAGATTAATCTTTTTACAATAAAGCTGAATTTATTACTGTACATGTAAGAAATCTTCTCTCCTCTCTTTTCACTTTCTAATAAAAGCACCACAATGAGCAGCTTTGATAGCAATCCAATTCACCATCAAAATAGCTCTTCTAAAGTTATAAATCAACAATATGAAATATCAACAGCATGGATATTTGATTCCTGAGGGATTCTTATTTATAATTGCATGTACACTCTTAGAAAAAAGGGTTCCAAAAGGGTTCTTCAGCTGTCCCTATAAGTATAGGAGAACCCTTTGTGGTTCTAGGTAGAACTCTTTTGGGTTCCATGTAGTGTGTCTAACATGGAACTCAAAAGGGTTCTACTTGGAACAAAAACAGTTTTACTTGGAACCAAAAATGGTTCTTCAAAGGGTTCTTCTATGGGGACAGCTGAAGAACCCTTTTAGGTTCTAGATAGCACCTTTTTTTCTAAGAGTGTACACTGTTCTATCTTATTTTCTCTTTGAATGAAGAGAGTTTTTGATTTCCACAAAAATGTAACTCCTGTGAAATATTCAGTATTCAGAGAGGTGCATACGTATTCAGGGAAGGTACAGTATATTGAAGGAACCACATTCCATTTCTTACCTCCCAGTTGATATCCATTTCATGTGGCAAATGACCTTCAATTTTGATATTTTCAGGGTTCTTGTCAGGGGCTGGTGAGAGAGAAGAAATATGGATTTTGGCAGAAATCTCCTGTGAAATGTGCACATAAGAGACCTTGGTATCAACAAGAGTGGAATCAATTATCTCAGATGATGAGTGTTTTAAAGTTCAACGAGCAGTGCAGGCAGCTCTGGCGGCCTGTACGGTGATATGAAGGAGGAGGACAAGGCAACATGAGTGGAGGAATTCCTACCTGCGGGAGGGGTCTTGTATCTCTCTGTGGGCTCACTGGGGCGCCCTCTGCCCACTGTGTTGACTCCAGACACTCGGAAGCGATAGTTGACATGTCCGTAAAGTTTGAGGACTGCCGAGCCGTGATTTCCAGGAACTCTCTGAAGCTCTCTCCAGGTCCCCGGCTCCCACTGGCTCTCCTCATACTCAATAATGAACTCTGTTGACAGGGTGAGACACACAGACCAGTCCGCAATCTGCCCAAGCCCTTTGCCAAAGGGGCTGTTTACCCAACAGCCAGCAATGCAGCAAACTATTCCGACCCTGTACTGAGCAGGATACTTGCTCCAAAAGATTAAACTACTCATTTGTATTGGGATGTTGACATGAGACTAACACAATAATAAAGTACTAATTCAATTTTTCTTAGTAAATATGTGCCATGTTATTGTCAGTGTATACTGTATACTACAGGCCTGATGCTCCAACATGCATGCAGAGCTGCTTATTGTGTTTGCTGTGTTTGAAGAGCCAGGTGGATGACCAGACTATTACCAGTGGTTGAGCTGTTGTGGTCCTCCCCAGGGATCCATTTGAGCTTCACACTTCTGCCCTTGTGTTCAGATAGCACCAAGTTCTCAGGTGCATGTGGGATGTCTGGAAAACACCACCACCACAACAACATTGCTTTGATAACACACAAAGACAGGGAATCCTCTGGAGTGGAAAAGGACTGAGGAAAAACATTTGAAGCAGAAACTGACCAATTGAGAAGAAAGAAAGTGAAAACTATGATGCAGTAACGTAGTCATACACATCTAATGCCTGCGTTTCAAACTCATAAAAGACACACCCTCGTCCACTTATCCTCGCCTTATGCCCTTGGGGGAATCCCCCTCACCATCCTGTACGTCAGTCCAAACGATTAGCCAAACAAGGGAAGTTTGCAACGTAAGCCCCTCAGCCCTCGTTTTTGATCGAGTTTGCAAGTGTACTATTATGTTCACTTCGAGGCCTGAAACACCCCATAATTCAATTCGCGATGATTGTACATCCACTAAGAAAAGTCAGCCAAAACTTAAAACCCCAATGTCAATATGGACAAGTTAACACACAAGTGTAAGTAAAGAGCAATGTAAAAATGTTAGAAATTGTGCTACTAATGCACATGATGGCACAAACACGTCTCGTAAAAATAATGATGTTTTTGTTTGGTTAAGTTTTGGAAATTGTATAAATCTTTTTTTTCCTTCTTCATTATTTCCAGCTAGGCAGGCAAATGTTAGTTAGCTAATTATTTTGGTAGCTATAATACAGTAGATGTATATTAATAATTATATAGTTCATATAAGTAGACATGCAATCATAATTGATTGTAGCGCATATATAGCACCCACAAGCTACCGGTGGCTGAAAACACAAACATCGCGGGATGAACGAGTGACGAATTTCTGGACAAGGGCGGTCCATTCTAAAAATCATTCCTTCCTCCCTCGCCCCTTGTCCTGCAAGTGTATAGTGTACTCGTCAGACGTCATGATACGTCATCAGAAGTGTCTACTCAATTTGAGGGCTGAGGGGATAGAGTGTGTCTTTTAAGTGTTTGGAATGCAGCCATTGTTTTTTGAAGAGGAATCAAACAATGTAAATGCATTTTACTGTAAATGCAGAGCCAAGGTCTGAATCTGAAGACATGTGTAATCATGTTCTGCTCTGAGTACTATGCCATGGCACGCTTGGCTTCATCATACGGTATGGATCCATACTGTGGCATGCATTTCTATTGTGCTGGGTGTCGTAGAGCCTTTAGGTCTGAGCAGACTTTGATGTATTTGACATAATTTGCTCACCCAGCACCATGAGTAGTGCAGAGGCAGTGTCCTGATCCATTGGAGTACTGGCCACACACTTGTACATGCCCTGGTCTCTGTGGCTGACGTTGACAATCTGCAGTATACCATCCTCTACGAAATATCTATCGGCAGAGAAAAAGAGAGACAACGTATTGATCTGTGCCATCTAAAAAGCAAGTGAACTTTCTTGCTCGGCTTATATATGTAACACCACAAGAAAGGCTTATCTTACCCAGAATTCTCTGTGTGGTTTAGTGCTATCTCCACATCGTCTTTTTCCCACACAATCTCAAAGTCGCCACTGAATGAGTTGTCGTACACCGCCAGGCAGGAGAGCTGGGCTGTGGTTCCTATTAGGACCTGCAAGTCTTGCGGGGCCTGGAATATCTTTGTGGGATCTTGGATAGTTCAAACACACAACTGTATATGTAAACGGTTATGTTTAGGACCCAATGTTTTCTGACTACGTGACTGAAGCAGGGAAAACTAGGTAAGACCGTTTTCAGGTCACATAGTTAGAAAAAACACATGGTCCTAGACTAGGGTGTTTAAAAAAATGCTTTCTTTTATTGAGTTGTATACCTTTAACATCCAGTAAGGCAGTGATAGCAGACATCCCTTCAGTATTCTTGGTGTAACATGTGTATTGGCCCATGTCCTCTTTTTCCACATTATATATCTCCAATGATCCATTCTGGTGAACTGTAAACCTTGGACCCTCCAAAGATCCTGGGGAGTCCTCCTTGTTCCTGTAAAACATTAAAAGCAATCAATTATAGTCTCCACTTGAGATTTAATTAAATTACAGAAGAATGTTTTTGAGCACATCACAAGATAAAACATGTTTCAGTAAAGTTTTTGTGTATGTATAAGATGCTTTCTTTCTGTATATTTCCTCAATAAACAGTGGAGCACCAACTGATAAACAGATTCTGTACACAGGTGTTTCATAACTATCTCTTGACACATTGATATCTACTGCTCTCTACTGGCCTCTGAGAGGACTGGTTGGAGCTGGACGAGCCTGGTATTGCCTGGGTGCCAGTGATGACATCACATGACAGCAATAGCAGAATGAGCTGGGTAAAGCCCATGCTGTTCTGGGACCAGGGTTAGGGAGAGTCTACTCACCAGGTAACAGCAGATGGTGGAGAACTGAACACCTTGCAGTGCATCACTATAACCTTCCCCTCCACCGCTGAATACTCCAGACCTTCCTCTGTCAGGATCATAGGAGGCAGATCTGTGGGGAGAGACATCCCAGTGAGTGATTCAGGGTTTGGGATATGAATGAGATATGAAGGGATTTAAGTGTGGTCCTCCACTTGAACAGACTACTTCTTCCAGTATTTGGCTATAAAGAGTTAATATTAAAGTCAATTCAAATTTGAGAGCCAAAATGTTAAGGTGAAAATGTTGGCATCCTTCTTTGTTAATTACCATTTATTTTAAAAGAATGGCTGGACTGTCAATGAAAATAGAAAAAATGAAAACATAGAATAATGAGCGCTAAATTTTAAATAAATGCGTCTTATCATTCCTAGCCAAAACATCCTGTGTCTGTCTCACTTTATGGAAGCTGTGATTTTGCACCCAGAAACAGACCAGTGACAAACTCCAGACATTTCTGAAAAGCCAAAAAGAGCAAATAATTTCTTATCGGCTCTTATAAAAGCAGCACATGTTAGTGTTATGGCATTGAATTCTGAATTGACTGGAGAAATGGGTTAGCATATAAATGCCTGGGAGCATGCAGAGTGAATCACAGGGGATGTGGGTGGGTAATCCTTCTGGAGGACCGTGGTGCTCAGACAGCCATTCCTTCACCATGGCCCAAGAGCTGCAGGGTAGAGACCGTGCCTGAGCTGTCTCTCAAACCAGACACAACACCACTCACAGACCATCTTCCACTGCCTAACGCCAATGTCTGGCAATTACAGAGAAACAGATGCTGCCCGTTCTATTGCCAAGCAACCGGTTAGATTCTTTACTGCACTTTCCTTGCCATACAATTTCATACTTAATAATGGGTAACTATAAATAGATGGGCGCATCTGGTTAAACAGAGTGATTAAGACTGAGATTTAGCAACTATTTATTTGTAACCAATAAAACATAAAGTCTCAGATGAAAGTAAAGGCTATTTTCAGAGGTGGAGATTAAAACCAGTGAAGCCCCATAAACTTACTCATGATCATGATATTGACATTGGCTAGCAGGGTTCCATGTCTGTTGGAGGCCTCACATTGGTAGACGGCACTGTCAGTCGAGTTGGCATTGTGCAAGACAATTTTTCCATCAAACTCTTTTCTGTTAGATGCTGGGACCTCTGCAATAAACAATGAAATCCATTAACTGTGCACCAATAGGAAGTCCTGGAGATGCATGTCTTGTTGAGGTACACTGAGAACATACCCTCAATAGGCTTTCCATTCACCATCCATTGGATGGTGGGCTGAGGAGTGCCCGTGGCGGAGCAATTGATGTGCACATCTGAGCCAATCATCCTAAGCTGGCTCTCAGGCTCAGACACCCACTGAGGAGGCTCTGGACAGACCAACATCAAAGACAGACATAAAATCAGGCCACAGTTTACACTTCTCAATAAATGCCTCATTTTTTTGTTTTACATGGAAATCACAAAATACTTGATTGTGTTATCTTACCACCCAGAGACAGTTCTGAAATTGTGACTTTTTGATGCCCTCTTGAAAAGCAGTTTGTTCAATGTACCATAGATGGCACTATTTCTCATGAAAATGTGTTACTATTATGAGGTATCTTCCTACAGTGAAACCTAAATGCAGTTTAAGCTATACAGCATATATTTCAGATACACACACATACCTTCCACTGATACGTCAAAGTAGTGGACGGCCATTCCATGGATGTTCGTAGCCTTACACATGTACTTCCCATTGTCATCTTCATCAACCTGGTCAATGCTCAGGAGTTTCCCATGGTTCTCTATTGTTACTCTGTCAGGCAGCATGTGGTCTATCTTCAACCACTCAATCATGGGAGTTGGACTGAATGAAAGAAGAGGGGCAGTGAAATGTTGTATGAGCAGGTTGTTGTAATTGCTTTACATTCAGTGGCATGTACAGTAGATATCATGTTGAATCAGTCCTTGGTAAAATACAGAGGTAGGTTTACTTACAAGCCCTCTGCAATGCACTCCAGTAGTAGCTCATCACCTTTCACCAGCTGTGTCTCCGACTTGACACCAGAGGGCATCAGAAGACTTGGTTTTCTCTCCATGATTGAATTGGCTTTGAGAATGGAACAGAAACAATCAGTGTTTTATGCTTAGTTAGTGAAACTGGTAAATACTAAAGTGATTTTTCAAAGAAGGCAATGAATGGGTCGCTTGAACTGCTAACCTACAACGCAGTCTTTGGATCCTCAAATAACATTCTGGTATGGAAAAATGGGTGTTGTAGACAGATATACAGTGAGGGGAAAAAAGTATTTGAGCCACTGCTGATTTTGTACGTTTGCCCACTGACAAAGAAATGATCAGTCTATAATTTTAATGGTAGGTTTATTTGAACAGTGAGAGACAGAATAACAACAAAAAATCCAGAAAAACGCCCATTTTAATGAGGGAAATAAGTATTTGACAGCTCTGCAAAACATGACTTTGTACTTGGTGGAAAAACCCTTGTTGGCAATCACAGAGGTCAGATGTTTCTTTTTAGTTGGCCACCAGGTTTGCACACATCTCAGGAGGGATTTTGTCCCACTCCTCTTTGCAGATCTTCTCCAAGTCATTTAGGTTTCGAGGCTGACGTTTGGCAACTCGAACCTTCAGGTCCCTCCCGAGATTTTCTATGGGATTAAGGTCTGGAGACTAGCTTCATCTTGAGCCACTCCTTTGTTGCCTTGGCTGTGTGTTTTGGGTCATTGTCATGCTGGAATACCCATTCACGACCCATTTTCAATGCCCTGGCTGAGGGAAGGAGGTTCTCACCCAAGATTTGACGGTACATGGCCCCGTCCATCGTCCCTTTGATGCGGTGAAGTTGTCCTGTCCCCTTAGCAGAAAAACACACCCAAAGCATAATGTTTCCACCTCCATGTGTGACGGTGGGGATGGTGTTCTTAGGGTCATGAGTTGATGCCAAAGAGCTCCATTTTGGTCTCATCTGACCACAACACTTTCACCCAGTTGTCCTCTGAATCATTCAGATGTTCATTGGCAAACTTCAGACAGGCATGTATATGTGCTTTCTTGAGCAGCCCACCTCGTGGGCTCTACAGGATTTCAGTCCTTCATGGCGTATTGTGTTACAAATTGTTTTCTTGGTGACTACGGTCCCAGCTGCCTTGAGATCATTGACAAGATCCTCCCATGTAGTTCTGGGCTGATTCCTCACCGTTCTCATGATCATTGCAACTCCACGAGGTGAGATCTTGCATGGAGTCCCAGGCCGAGGGAGAATGACAGTTCTTTTGTGTTTCTTCCATTTGCGAATAATCGCACCAACTGTTGTCACCTTCTCACCAAGCTGCTTGGCGATGGTCTTGTAGCCCATTCCAGCCATGTGTAGGTCTACAATCTTATCCCGGACAACCTTGGAGAGCTCTTTGGTCTTGGCCATGGTGGAGAGTTTGGAATTTGATTGAATTGATTGCTTCTGTGGACAGGTGTCTTTTATACAGGTAACAAACTGAGATTAGGAGCACACCCTTTAAGAGTGTGCTTCTAATCTCAGCTCGTTACCTGTATAAAAGAGACCTGGGAGCCAGAAATCTTTCTGATTGAGAGGGAATGTAACTTACCATGACCTGGACCGCTACTTGAGTCATTGTTTGAATTTTCTGAAATGAAGGTGGGTAGTAACATATGAAAATGTACAAAGTATCCATAGAAGAAAAGTGACACACAATGCTGTGGTTTAAATGAATTATAACATCAGTGGCATCAAGAGCATGGCAAATACAACTTTGGAGATGCTGTTGGATATTGGGAATGTTCTTCATCATATACATGATCATAATGACAAATGCATTGGATCAGAGCTTGAGACCATTATGGTGATCAAAACAAAGCCCTTTTCTAACCATAACAAGCTCCTTGCTGTAGCTGAGATCATAAATACATTTAATCACAGTCTTTTAGATTGATACCTACTGCTCTTGACTATGACAGACATGGCATTCTTCTGTACGATGGTGCGTATCTTGGGAAAGGCAGCGAAGCAGCAGTAGTCTCTGTGGCTGTCCTTCTCCAGAGCATTAGAGAAGAACAGGTCGCCGTTCAGACCCATGGACACCCTGTCATCCTGCTCTATGTGCTGAAGGCCTGAGAAGGTGAAAACCACATTTGAGTACATTTTTTAAGCTATTGTGCATCAATAAAACTGCAGGTGTCAACACAAAGGATTTGCCATGACTCAGACAGGCCTCTCTCCAGGGCGTGTCAGGGTGTCAGGTCTGGGAAGCCATTAGTCACTTACCGATGGTCATCCAATAGATCTGTAAAGGAGGGATTCCTTTAGGAGGGTTACACTCCAGAATGACAGGCTGACCCTCCTCCACCTCAATGGGATCAATCTTCTCCTTAGGAAACTTCGGTACATCTAACCCCCAAAAATAAACAAAAGTTTACAATGATTTGTCAGTCATTTAGTGTAGTTGCCTTTCTCTCCAGCAGGTGGCAGTCCTATGATACTAGTGTTTTGTGTTGGTTGTGTGTGAAGGTGCTTGTGTTGAGCCAGTGAATTGGATTTTACAGCATCTTCTTTATATATTGGCTTGCAGGAAAAAAATAGACGTCATTACTACTGTTGTACTGCATGTCAGCCACCCTGAATGGTTGAAGCATGGAACAATTTAGTCACAGTTCCCCTCTGTCTGGATTTATTTGAAGATGTATGTACTATGCTTTGGAACTAAATGAAAAATGTATCAAGTGAAATGATGGAGATGCTAGATCAGTCTCCCTTCTGCCACACAGTCCATATGGGTAGATGCAACTGGGTGTGGAATGTTTTGGAGGTTCAATGACTTTCTGCCATGGCCAATACAACAAACAGCTCACAATGGAGCGACACATTGGATTCCAGGACCTGAATCACTTTGAAATAATTGTAATGGAGCACCACAGAGCTTAGGGATGCTACTCACGGGGCACAACAAACTCAACCTCCTCTGTTATGGCTGTCCCTAGTTTATTCGAGGCATAACAGCGGTAAGTTCCCTGGTACTCTGTGAGGTTCCCAGTGTTGGGGATCACAAACGTCCCCGAGTTTTTCTCCTTGATCAGCCTTGGGTCCTGGTAAGGGTCAAACTCTTCCCCATTTTTCGTCCACCAGAATCTACAAAATCAACAGTTCAATCAGCCATTGATAACATTCAAAATAAACCTTGAAAATGTCAAATGTGTTTCAGCCAAATGTACACAGTGTGTTCAGTGTCCAATGTTGGCACTCACAGTATGTGCACGACTTCACACCATGAAATCAAACAGCCAAAAACAAGTTGACATGCCAAATCGATGGCCGGTGGTAGGCTGTCTGTTGGGCTGCTAACGAGCTCTCCTGGGTCGTCCCTCTCCCATCTGCTGGGTATGGAATGGTAGAGTAGGATACTCATTACTCACTCTGGCTTGGGGTTCCCTTTGGCTTCACACGTCATGGGGAAGCTCTCATCGAAGGGGAAGGCGATCAGAGAGCTGGGGGACGCCTCTGTGATGGTGGGCAGCTGCTCAACTGGACAACAGACAACAGGGACAACACCTTAATGAAGAAAACTCCATATACCTACTGCAGGTTTATTATAGCATCATCTCTCACTCTAGTATTAGGTGTTAGGGGATGATTAGTTTCCATTATGATGATATTTTCTTTTCCAATAGTTCTATTTCACAGTGACATCCTGTTTGAACCTGTTCTGCTTTGTCCATGCTTTCTTGTTTAAGTGATATGTGTTAGAAATATACTACACAACTACAGATGTCAGCAACAGTAAAAGTAGCATCATGAGGTCAGGCCAGTAGGACCAGTGGTGCAGGTTAAAACTACATGCCACTAAGTGGGTGAGCATTCAAGACAATCCAATTCTAAGATGTTGATTGTGTGACTAAATTGAGATGCAGATCGTTCACGAGATGGCCACATGGTACAGCTGCTGTGTTGCTGACCACTGAGCCAAGAGATTAAGTGATGACAGACAGGCGGTCACTAATGCTGAATGGGACAGGGCACGTCAGAGCAAACTTACTGTTTACATGACCTACAACTAGAATATCCATGGCAGCAGGAAGACAACAAACAAAATACAGACAGAAGTTTAAGCATAATTCAGTTTTGTGTTGGTTGTAGACATTTATAAATGAAACACTTCAGCCCACATTTAAGGAGATTGCAGGAAATGAATCACCTTGCATCAACATAAGTATGGGTTGCTTTTCTGAAATGTTATTTATGTGCGGGCCCTTAAGAGATGATTTATGAATCATTTAGATGGAGGAAAACCTGATACTTGTTTCCAAGGAAACTGTAAGATACACGGCCCAAATACAAGAGAATGAAAAAACCTGATTTAACTTGTTATGGCTGGGGGCAGTATTGAGTAGCTTGGATGAATAAGGTGCCCAGAGTAAACTGCCTACTACTCAGGCCCAGTTGATAATATATGCATATAGATTTGGGTAGAAAACACTCTGAAGTTTCTAAAACTGTTTGAATGATGTCTGTGAGTATAACAGAACTCACATGGCAGGCAAAAACCTGAGAAAAAAATCCAAACAGGAAGTGGGAAATCTGAGGTTTGTAGTTTTTCAACTCTTTGCCTATCGAATATACAGTGTCTATGGGGTCAAATTGCACTTCCTAAGGGTTCCACTAGATGTCAACAATCTTTAGAACCTTGTTTGATGCTTCTACTGTAAAGAAGGGGGGAATGAGAGCTGAATGAGTCAGTGGTCTGGCAGAGTGGCATGAGCTGACCACGCGTGTTCACGTGAGAGTTAGCTTGAGATCCATTGCATTTCTGAAGACAAAGGAATTCTCCGTTTGGAACATTATTGAAGATTTATGATAAAAACATCCTAAAGATTGATTCTATACATCGTTTGAAATGTTTCTATGAACTGTAATATAACGTTTTTGACTTTTCTTCTGAACTAAGCAATCGTGCTTTGAGCATTTGGATTACAGGGATAAACACGCTAACAAAAGGAGGTATTTGGACATAAATGATGGACTTTATCGAACAAATCAAACATTTATTGTGGAACTGGGATTCCTGGGAGTGCATTCTGATGAAGATCATCAAAGGTAAGTGAATATTTATAATGTTATTTCTGACTTCTGTTGACTCCACAACATGGAGGATATCTGTATGGCTTGATTTGTTGTCGCTGTACTCAGATTATTGCATGGTGTAGTTCGTCGGTCAAGCTTTTTTGAAATCTGACACAGTGGTTGCATTAAGGAGAAGTTTGTCTATAATTCCATGCATAATAGTTGTATCTTTTATCAATGTTTATTGTGAGTATTTATGTGGCTCTGCAAAATCACCGGATGTTTTGGAACTACTAAACATAACGCACCAATGTAAACTCATATTTTTGTATATAAATATGAACTTTATCGAACAAAACATACATATATTGTGTAACATGAAGTCCTATGAGTGTCATCTGATGAAGATTATCAACGGTTAGTGATTAATTATATCTCTGTTTCTGCTTTTTGTGACTCCTCTCTTTGCCCGGAAAAATGGCTGTGTTTTTCTGTGACTAGGTGCAGACCTAACATAATAGTTTGGTGTGCTTTCGTCGTAAAGCCTTTTTGAAATCGGACACTGTGGTGGGATTAACAACAAGTTTATCTTTAAAATGGTGTAAAATATTTCTATGTTTGAGGAATTTTAATTATGAGATTTCTGTTGTTTTGAATTTGGCGCCCTGCACTTTAACTGGCTGTTGTCATATCCATCCCGTTAGCGGGATTCAAGCCATAAGACGTTTTAAACAAGAAATCAAAACCCAGCCAAGGATGTGTTCCATCCATGAATATAATAGAACTGATTTTGGTACGATACGGAATTACAGAATACTCAATATTTCAAAGAATACATGAGGATGACCATTACAATACATACAGCTTTGACCATTAAATATATTGGAAAACAAAATCAATATACTGTACTTTACAAAGCTGTATGGTATCCTGCCCAGGCACTTCAATGGAAAGTGAGCGCTTACCCTCCAGTGGTATGTCTATGGCAGTGGTGGGGTGAAAGGCACAGATACTGGCGACCACACCGACCAGGAGAGCCAATCCTGGGCTCCACCTCGACGACCTCATCCTCATCACGCCACAGCAGACAGCAATCTCAGAGTAAATCTTGGGGGAAGTGACACACGCTGCTCTCTTCCAGTTCTCAATTCATCTCTATGGCATGCAGAAGACGTCGGACCTGCAAGTGCAACACAGACAACAGAGTGAGAGTGGCGTCCCATGAATCCAGATCCACCCACGCGTCAGGCAGACAGACAGTCAGGCTATCCCACACAAGGCAGAGAGAGAACCCCCGGTGACCGAGAGAGATGCTCAGCCAGGCACAACACAAGTTTCCAGCACAGCAGTCACTCACATCAGCAGGGACCACATTCTGGGCTTCATGCTTAAAGCGGCAATCAGCCATTTTGGTAAAAAGCTGAGGGACGGGGCTGGGGAAATGTAACCACTCCTATTAAATTAGTAACCAGAGCTATAGTTGCAATAACTGACCATCCATGATATCAAAATTATAGTTTGAACCATGTTTTGAGGTTATCTAGTGCTTGTTTACATTTACTTTGTTTACAAACATTGGAGTAAAACAAGCTTATATTTTGTGTTCTCATGGAATGTGACAGTTGAATTTAGCTCATGAGGCATTTCTAAGTTATATTCTTCAAGAATCAATAGGCTCATACAATTAATTTAAAAGTGAAAGAATTGATGTAGCAACTACTGATTACCCCTTTAAAATGCTACTGTGACACAAATCTAATTATTGCATCTCTATATCACTCTGTTCCCTGGAGACACACATTGTTTTCTTGTTTATTGTCTGTTGGAGTGTGTTGGCTAGGCAGCTAGAGCGAGTAGTTTTTCATGCACCATAGAACAAGAGTTTAAATACATAAATACATGAGGCAGTGGTTATATTAATACATGCTCCACATTTCAAAGTGAAAATTATGAATTCATTCCACAACGGAGTGAATGATTTACATCATTAAGATACAACCCTGCTGCAGCATTTGTCATCAGGCTGTTCCTGTTCCTGTTCTGTGTTTGTGGGCTCCTCTCTGAATATTCAAAGAGAACACAACACAGCCATGATGATCACACATGGTTCTCAGACTTAGCAATAATCTTCTTCCAAAGAATAGCAATAGTATATATATATATAACTTTTTTACCCCTTTTCGTGGTATCCAATTGGTAGTTACAGTCTTGTCTCATCGCTGCAACTCTCGTACGGACTGGGGAGAGGTTAACGTCAAGAGCCATGTGTCCTCCAAAACACAACCAAGTCACCTGCCCACTTAACCCAGAAGAATCAATTTGTCAGAGGAAACACTGTACACCTGGCAACCTTGTCAGAGGGCACTGCACCCAGCCCAACAGAGGCATCACTAGTTCACAATGACATCCCTGCCAGCAAAACCCTCCCCTAACCCAATTGTACGCCACCCCATGGGTCTCCGGGTAACAGCTGGATACAACAGAGCCTGGACTTGAACCCAGAGTTTTTAGTGACACAGCTAGCAAAGCAGTGCCTTAGACCACTGCGCTACTCGGGAGGACACTAGCAATAGTATTTTTTATCTGTTTTATATCTGATAACCAGTGGGTCTCAGGGTCAGATGGCACGGGTCATTCTCCTCTTAACAGGCCAGCGGCTTGAATCCTAATGAGCTGTGTACAGTATGACAAGAGCACAGAATTGTGGGGATAGAGCTCTGTGCAGGAATGTTCACCTCGACGGCATTGTTGCCCACCAGCCTCTGTTCTATAATAGAATCTCTATGGTATCTGTTCATTAGCCTGCCTCAAGTTGGCTGTTACCTACTGTAGGTCACTGGGTCATTCTAGTCAGGAATCTAGTTGGTTGAACGCAGGGTAGCAGATAGACCAGGCCACGTTGAATAATGTCACACTAGTAATACGAAAATTGGTGACAAAAAAATGTGCCTAATTAAAATGCTCATGGGAGTCCGCAAAAATGTCCACTGACAAAAATGGAAATAGCTGAACACTTCTCATCAAAGCATACAAATCCAGTAATTACAGTGTTTGTCTCTTCTCATGTAGATGGAGCTTCCAATTAATGGCAAAAAATTGATTTGTCTGGGAATTTGTGTGTGTTAAGCTCTTTATTTCAGCAGGATGGAGCGAAACCGGAGAGATAGCCACGCTTATTGGTGTGTTTTCAATCATACTGACCAAAAACACTGCTCCTCTTTTTTGTATCTTCTCTCTCAGTTACCAAATTCAATAGGAAACACAGAGGTCAAATGGCAGTTCACGAGAAGTAATTGAATAATTGACCAAGGAGTGAAAGAGTCGATTTAATTCATTTCTTTAGGAGGCTCTGTTTTAAAATAGACACGAACCCTGAACTCTCTCCCCATGCTTCATGCTAATGGTATTAACTCTGTCTGGGGCCTTTGTGAGTCCATCCTGGCTAATCTGACCTAGTGGATGACCTCCCTGATGTCACCGGCAGAGCCACAGACAACATAGTGTGCAATACACAACCCCTCTTAATCACAATACTACTGTAGGACATTGACTTTTCCTCCAACCTCAGACTCACATGGCTTTGTTATGATCCATGAGTCCGGACTGGAGAAATGCCCCAGGCGTAATAATGTTGCTACCAGTTCACTCTTTTCCCACACATTGTGATTTATGTTGCAAATTACAGATTAAAATCAAAAGATAGGACGCCGCGCTCTCCTAATTAGCAGTGCTTTGTTGGGAGGATTGGTGAGTTTAAGATGGAGGTTTTTACAATCCCTCCAAGACAATGCGTTTCTCTTTGGGCCTTTATCAACCAACCTAACACCACTTAGATGGATTATGTTCTGTTCAAACTGTGCTTGATCACCTGCCATCTGATTTAATTAATTTCCCCACTCGTTGAGCATTTAGCCAGATCCAACTTGGCCATCTGGTTGAGGGAGGTTAATAAATCATATAGGGGCTAAACTGGTGGGAGACTGGGATGTCTATCTCTAACCCGGCATACAGTATAGGCTACAGGGGCTATATGAATCAGTTGAGTGGGGCCGGGGCGAGCCTGCTCTAAACCACAGGCTGTTCTTAATCCTCTCCTTCAGCAGCAATAGCATGAGCCTGAGGCAGATGAAGCTGGCTAAGTTAAAAGCTGCTCACCATGAGAAGTCCAATATGAACTCTGACCTCCCTTAGCCGAGGCTCAGAGGGAACAGAAGCTGTCCTGGGGTTGAAGCAGAGGGACAGGGGACACGGGACGAATCTGGGCCATGTGAAGTCTGGAGCCATGCTTTAAACTAAGCTAAGATTGACATACTGTAGTGTTCTGCTCTGATTCGCTCTCTCTCATTTACAGTGGGCTACCTGCCAAGATGTGCAAAAAACATTTCTCATTCAGAATGAGCCCCATGCACAAGACTGATAACAGAGGAAATGTAAGAGACAGGCAGAGAGGGAAGTCACGTCTGCTCCATGCTCACTCTACCTGCTGGTTCATTTGATTGAGAAGCCCCATTCTCATCATTCAGGCTCCAGGCTGAATCAGACACCCACGTCTCTCTTCATAAGGAGATGTTAACAGCACAGTGTTCTGGTTGGCATACTTTCTATTCCTTCAGTCTCCTAGCTCAGCCATCTGGTCTGGCATGGAATCCTAACATTGACCTATACACCAAAGTCAAGGGTCTGTTGATTAACTGTAGGATTCACTATTTCCTCACCTCAACATAATAAAACACTTTCCACAACACTTCAACACTTTCTGATTGACAGGAGGCATTCTCAAGACATAGACAAGCAGTCAAATTTGCTAAATGAAAATGGTGAAGCGCTGCTGAAGGACTCAGAAGTGTCCTTAACGGTTGCCATTGAAAGATGCTATGCTGTTCAACCTTTTGCCGTTAGACAGGCAGAAGTGTCTGTGTCTCCACAGGCCTTCTATAGTTTGATGTGCTGCAAGCCTGTAATGGGATTAAGCAGATCCTCTTCGTGTCAAGCTGGATTAAAATATTCTCCTCACTAAAGAGCTGTGACACTGGGAAGACGCGCCACGCTCCCAACACACTCCTGGTAATGTTTCAGCACTGAATCCCAGTTAATCACTGAAGTACAATTAAAGTATTGGGAGAATTTGTTATAATTAAACAGCAATTAGCCTGTTGCCGGTAATTAGGCATTTTTTGTTTGGTTTCATTTCTGTTTTTGCCAAGTCAATTGCTCATTTATACAACTGATTTGAGACTGATTCTAGACAACAACAACAAACATACTGTAAGGGTGTAGCTCTGTACTGCCTAATAGAGTAAGTAATGCCCTGCAAAGACACACCCACATCTTGTTTGAATTCTTTTAAAACTATTTTTAATAATGAACTACTAAAGGGGAAGTAGATCCCTGGAATTTCGTTAAAAGTAGTTTTATTTGGATGCATTCCGTTAACTTAATATAATATAATAATAGTTCCTGTTTATTTGCAATGGGTTACATTCTGACCTCTGGCGAGATGAGATTCTTCAACATGCTTATGAGTGGGAGGAGTTCATTCATTATTAAAACTTCAGCAGAAGCAGCAGGAGCAAAACACAAACAAGGCCCTTAATGAGATTAGGAAGTCAGCACAATATTAAGTAATAACCTTGTCTAATTGAGATGTGGCTCAATTTCATTCTGCTTTCACATGCATGCAAGAGAGTGAACAGTTCAATTACCACACCATTAAATCTGTCTGTCTGCGCATAGAGCAGGTGGATGAGGCTGGGGCTGGGTCGGAGGGAGAGCGGAGGGGGGTAAGAGAAAACTGCAGGAGTCTGTCTGCGCATAGAGCAGGTGGATGAGGCTGAGGCTGGGGCTGGGCCGGAGGGAGAGCGGAGGGGGGTAAGAGAAAAATGACAAGAGGGACTGGGGACGTAAAGGAATGAGGGAATCAGGCTATAGGGATCTAGATGGATGTGGATTTGAAGTCAATTCTGAGATGAACTGCAGGGTCGCTGACCTCTGTCTCAAATGGAGATATGGCAAATTAATTTACTGGCCCTCTTGAACTTTTGTGACCAGGGACAGAGGGGGACACATTCCCTGGTGACACCATATGACGAAAAGGGCACAGTCATTGCTTTTAAAAACCAGCATTAACCATTCTGGAATCAAATATTGTTCTACCGCATCTAATCTGTGTCTATAGTATTTCCTTTGTCAAAATATGGGCTATTTGATGATGTTAAATATTTAGAAAAGGATATCCAAATGACCAGCTTTATGTGATATAATTTCAAGGTTCCAGTTTATCATATATATACTGTATATACAGAGCATTCAAAAAGTGTTCTGACCCCTTCACTTTTTCACATCTTTTACATTACAGCCTTATTCTAAAATTTATTAAATGTTTTTTTCCCTCATCAATCTACACACAATACCCCATAATGACAACGCAAAAACAAGTTTTAATACACTTTTGCAAAATTATTCAAACTTAAAAATGGAAATATCACATTTACATAAGTATTCAGACCCTTTACGCAGTACTTTGTTGAAGCAGTACTTTGTTCTTTGTTGAAGAGCAGCTGGCAGCTCCTGGCTGACTGACGGCTCTGGCAGATCCTGGCTGACTGTCGGCTCTGGCAGATCCTGGCTGGCTGTCGGCTCTGGCAGATCCTGGCTGACTGGCGGCTCTGGAGGATCCTGACTGACTGGCGGCTCTTGCTGATCCTGGCTGACTGGCGGCTCTTGGCTGACTGGTGGCTCCTGGCTGACTGGCGGCTCTGGCGGCTCCTTGCAGACTGCCGGCTCTGGCGGCTCTGGACAGGCGGGAGACTCTTGCAGCTCTGGACAGGCGGGAGACTCTAGCAGCTCTGGACAGATGGGAGACTCTAGCAGCTCTGGACAGGCGGGAGACTCTAGCAGCTCTGGACAGGCGGGAGACTCTAGCAGCTCTGGACAGGCGGGAGACTCTAACAGCTCTGGACAGATGAGAGACTCTAACAGCTCTGGACAGATGAGAGACTCTGGACAGGCGAGGCGCACTGTAGGCCTGGTGCGTGGTACCAGCACTGGTAGTACTGGGCCGAGGACACGCACCTCAGGGCGAGTGCGGGGAGGAGGAACAGGGAGTACTGGGCTCTGGAGGCGCACAGTAGGCTTGATGCCTGGTGCCGGACTGGGAACACGCACCTTTGGGCGAGTGTGGGGAGCAGGAACAAAACACTACGGGTTGTGAAGGTACTCTGGAGACCTGGTGTGTATAGCCGGCATCAATTGTTCCGGAGCTTTAACACCTGTTTCAGGATGAGTACTAGGAACTGACACATGTGGCATCAGACAGCTAACACGCTCCTCAGGGTGAATGCCGTGCATACTACGTCAAACCAACAGCTCTCTCTCTCTCTTCACTCTCCTCCAATTTTATCAACAACTCCTCGAATGTCTCATAATCTCCCCTCCATTCACTCTCATCCAATTTGTCCAATAACTCCTCCACATTCTCAGACGCACACCTCAACTTCACCGACTGCTCTGATTCCATCCTTGGCTCCTCACGGTAAACAGTGGGAGTTGGCTCAGGTCTGACTCCTGACTCTGCCACACTCTCCCTGTGCCACCCCCCCAATGCATTTTTGGGGCTGCCTCTCGGGCTTCCAGCCGCTCTACCGTGCCAGCTCCTCATAATGCCGCTTCTCTGCTTTCGCTGCCTCCAGCTCTGCTTTGGGGCGGCAATATTCCCCCGGCTCTGCCGAGGGACCTTTTCCCTCTAGGATTTCCTCCCACGTCCAGGAGTCTTGTGTCCTCGGCCGTTGTTGCTGCTTCCCGTTACCACGCCGCTTGGTCCTTGGTTGGTGGGTGTCACGACAGATTTCCTCCTCTTCCTCTGAAGAAGAGGTGTAGCAAGGATCGGACCAATATGCAGCGTGGTATGTGTCCATGTTATTTAATAAGAAAACTCAACATGAACACAAATACTAAATAACAAAGTGAACTGGCAACGAAACAGTCCCGTGTGGCACAAACACAGACACAGGAAACAATCACCCACAAAACCCAACACAAAACAGCCTACCTAAATATGGTTCCCAATCAGAGACAATGACTAACACCTACCTCTGATTGAGAACCATATCAGGCCAAACATAGAAATAGACAAACTAGACATACAACATAGAATGCCCACTCAGATCACGTCCTGACCAACACTAAAACAAAGAAAACACAAAAGAACTATGGTCAGAACATGACAGCATTTCGCTACTGTTACGTTCAGTGTTGGAATGAGACCAAGGTGCAGCGTGGTAAGCGTACATCTTTCTTTATTTTGATGAACAACAAAAGAAAAGAAAAAAACAAAAAACAAATGTAACGTTTTGCAGGCTACACAGTAACTGTACAAAAACAAGATCCCACAACTGAAGGTGGGAAAAAGGGTTACCTAAGTATGATCCCCATTCAGTGACAACGATAAACAGCTGACTCTGATTGGAACCATACTAGGCCAACAAAGAAATAGAAACATAGATTTGCCCACCCAAGTCTCACCCTGACCTAACCAAATAGAGAATAAAAAAGGCTCTAAGGTCAGGGCGTGACAGCTACACCAGCAATAACGTCTGCTAAACATGTGTATGCGACCAATAACATTTTATTCAATATTTGATTTGATTTCTTTCTGCATCTTCTTTCCTGTCTATTTAATCTTTGCTGAGTGATTAGTGTTTTTCATGAGTAAAGGTGAGGTGAAGATTTTCCTCTTCCTCTGATGAGCTGTTCATTTGTGCAGCTCTGCTCTGCTCTGCTAGCTGCTGAATGCTTTATTTGTCTCAGTGAAATATGGAGGCCTGCTGAGCATATTAAGAACCAGCAGGGACATAAACTGTTTCAGTGCTAATACTGCTGCAATCTCTCCCAACCACCTCACCATTAGTCTTCGTTTCAAGATAAGGTGAGATTCAGTGTTTTTTGTTTAAAGACACACATCACTGTAATAGGAAGCGAATGTGGCTGGGAAATGTGCAGCAGGACATATCACACAACAGCTTACTATAGCTGGTATTTAACTGAAAAGTGTAAATCTTGAGAGCTCAAAGTTTGGGAGAAATTCCTGACAGAATATCTCAACTTGTCACGTTTCAATTACTAGTGCCGCAAAAGGTATATCGCTCCTGTCCGTCTGTCTGTCTGCAGAATGGTGAGCCAAGAGCTTTCATTTTCTCTCTCTCAGCTCTTGTCTCTTTGAAGTCCTGAGTCACAGAGGAGCGCCCCAAGCCCAGGACAATCATCATATTAGTCTATGATCCTCACTGAGTAGCCAGGAGAGGTTTGTTATGGATTCACAGCCTGGACTGTGGGGACAGGGATATTATTTTGTGTGAACAAACACAGTGAGGTCCTCCCCACCTCCATTCACTCCATTTGACAGATGTTGTCAATTTCCCAGGTTGAAACTGTTGATGAAACTGTGCCACAGCCAGACATGATGGATGGGACTTATATCCCAAATCCCCTCCTCCATCAAACCCCAAACAATTTACTCCCATCCAACACAAGTATATTCTGATGCCCCAACTCAGATACAGTATGGTCATATATTGAATTGCGACAGAGAAATATAAAAAAACACCAGGCAGGTTGTTACCCTTTTTCCTCTCCCCTGAGGTCCCTTTTCTACACATTGAAATTCCTTGCTCCGATCTGTGATTTACAGGGAATATGCTGTCTGCAATCCATTTTGTACTTCCTGTGCTCTACAGCAGGGCATCTGGACAGCGTTCGCAGGGTGAGCTGTTTGACACAGCTGTCGGAAATATGGTCCAGTACTGAGGGACTGTGTGTGTGTGTGTGTGTGTGTGTGTGTGTGTGTGTGTGTGTGTGTGTGTGTGTGTGTGTGTGTGTGTGTGTGTGTGTGTGTGTGTGTGTGTGTGTGTGTGTGTGTGTGTGTGTGTGTGTGTGTGTGTGTGTGTGTGTGTGTGTGTGTGTGTGTGTGTGTGTCGTGTGTGTGTGTGTGTGTGTGTGTGTGTGTGTGTGTGTGTGTGTGTGTGTGTGTGTGTGTGTGTGTGGTGTGTGTGTGTGTGTGTGTGTGTGTGTGTGTGTGTGTGTGTGTGTGTGTGTGTGTGTGTGTTAAGTGTGTCAAAAATGTGTGTGTGTTTGTGTGTGTGTGTGTGTTATGTGTGTGTGTGTGTGTGTGTGTGTGTGTGTGTGTGTGTGTGTGTGTGTGTGTGTGTGTGTGTGTGTGTGTGTGTGTGTGTGTGTGTGTGTGTGTGTGTGTGTGTGTGTGTGCGTGTGCGTGTGCGTGCGTGTGTGTGTGTGTGTGTGCATGCGTGCGTGTGTGTGTGTGTTTGTGGTGTATGGTGTTACGGAGGAATGTAATGGGGTGAGCTCAGTATCAGAGATGAAAATACTTATACAATGCTACAGTTTCCTTCACTATTTGGAGAGATATTATGGGCAGTATATCCTATTTTAAGTCCTTTCAAAAATCGTATAATGTATAAAGTTTGAACATTATGTTATAATGTTACCTCTAAGTGTGTAAACGTCACCCAGCCTTATGCACTGACGTATACAGTTCATGTAGCTAGGGGGGAAGTGAGTATGGCAAACAGTGAGTAGCAGCAGTGTAAAATCACACAGCCTGGTATATAGGTTCTGGATGGCAGGATGCTTTGGGCTGTACGCACACCCTCTGTAGCGCCTTACGGTCAGAAACCGAGCTGTTGCTATACCAGGCGGTAATACAACCGGTCAGGATGCTCTCGATGGTACAGCTGTAGAACTTTGAGGATCTGGGGACCCATGCCAAATTGTTTCAGTCTCCTGAGGGGGAAAAGGTGTTGTCGTGCCCTCTTCACAAATGTCTTGGTGTGTTTGGACCATTATAGTTTGTTGGTGATCTGGACACCAAGGAACTCGTAACTCTCAACCCGCTCCACTTCAGCCCCGTCGATGTAAATGGAGGCCTGTTCAGCCCTCCTTTTCCTGTAGTCCATCGCATAGAATCGGTTTGTGGCGCTATATAGACGGCTATGAATAATATAGATGAGAACTCTCTTGGTAGATAGTGTGGTCTACAGCTTATCATGAGGTCCTCTGCCTCAGGTGAGCAATACCTCGAGACTTCTTTAACATTAGCCATCGCGCACCAGCAGTTATTGACAAATAGACACACATCCCGCCCCTCGTCTTACCAGATGTAGCTACTCTGAGTAATCACTGTTCTGATGTCCAGAAGCTCTTTTCGGTCAAAACCTGGTTCAGTCTTCTTTTCACCAGACACTGGAAGATGAATTCACCATACTTATTGTATGGCAACAAGATATACAGTGCATTCAGAAAGTAGTCACACCCCTTTTACTTTTTGTCTTGAATACAAAGTGGTATATTTAGGGCAAATTCAATACAACACACTCTCCATGTGTTCAAGCGTAGTGTTGGCTGCATCATGTCATGGTTATGCTTGTTATCATTAAGAACTGGATAACAAATCCTAGAGGAAAACCTGGTTCAGTCTACTTTCCACCAGACACTGGGAGATTACTTCACCTTTCAGCAGGACAATAACCTAAAACACAATGTCAAATCTACACAGGAGTTGCTTCCCAAAAAAGACAGTGAATGTTCCTGAGTGGCCGGGTAACAGGTTTTACTGTTTTTACTGTTTTTTTTTATCTGCCTGGAAATTTATGGCAAGACCTTAAAATGGTTGTCTACAAATGATCAACAACCAATTTGACAGAGGTTTTAGAATTGACAAATGTTTCACAATCCATGTGTGAAAAGGTCTTAGAAACTTACCAATAAAGACTCACAGCTTTAACTGCTGCCAAAAGTGCTTCTACAAAGTATCAAAGACTCAGGGGTGTGAATACTTATGTAAATTGGATATTTCTGTTTTTAATTTTCATAAAATTTGCTAAAATGTCTAAAAACATGTTTGACTTCAACATTACGGTGTATTATGTGTATTTATTTAATCCACGTTGAAGTTAGGCGGTAACACAACAAGATGTGGAATAAGTGAAGGAGTAGGAATACTTTCTGAAGGCACTGTAACCACATGAACACAGGCAATGTTCCTACTCTCCTCTCTGTGAGGGGGTGACCCTATTTAATACGCCTCACCACACATGCAAAGACCAAAACATCCAACAGCCAGCTTCTGTGCCGCACACACAGAAACATCCCAAGACAGGACAGAACCTGCAAGACTTAACTTCATTCTCCACGCTGGTCCCTCGCGAGATACATTATGAACAACCATTCCCTCTACAGGCAATCAATCCAATCCAATCCAATCCAAAGGGAAAATCAAAGCATAGAACAGTGAAGGGGTCTATCAAAATCCCAGGGACTGCTCTGGATGTGTCCACACGCACTGGATCATGTCACACAAGCTGGGGACAGAGTGAGAGAGGTGCTGTTGGAGACAAATATGTTGCCAAAGCCTCTAGCTTGGCAAAGAAGCTCATTAAGCCACTGACAATCATTCTCACAAAGCTCAATCTAAAGGCTATTCACTGGCTGTGTACAAAAGAGAGAGGAGGAAAAGTGGAGGAATGCAAGTTCCATCTCACCCCCTCCCTGTCCTGCCCAGCAATATGTTTGCTGCACCTGAAGCTTTGTTTAAAGTGCTGTTTAATAGTGTTAAGCACACACGTGTTACAGAATACACACAAGAGCACAGATGGGAGCAGGATGGTAGAAATCATCCTTTGAGTGTTGTCTGTTGAGTGAATGCTCCTACATTGTTATTTACAGTTCTCAGGGAGCAATCCTCTTTGCAGACAGGGACAATATCTTTATTTCCAATCATGTTTGTGGAGATTGTCTCTCAGCATTACAGAAGACGAGGCTACAGTATCCCTACAGGACATCTGTGACCAGGTCTGTTCTTGACCTCACCCACCCGGCCAAAAGAAGCATAATCATTTGGCTGGAGATGATATTTTGTTTGTTTGACCAGAAGAACCATTGAGCATGTAATGAAAACTGGGATTTTCTGAGCGACTGGTTTAGAGACGTTCATTGACTCAGATTGGTGAGCACAGACAAGATTCCAAGAGTCCACAGATGGGGAGAGTAGAGCATGTGTGACCTGTGGGGAGGAAGCAGAGAGCAGAGCAGAGAGAGTGTGCTAAGACTGTCGATAAAATACCTCCGTAGCCCGACAAAAGCACTGTCTCGCTCTCACGACACCGGGGGGGAGGGAAGGGAGCTGCACAGGCTGGATGATGTATAGTGTGGACCCAGGTCTGAGACTTGGGATTTAACAAGTAGAAAGGGAGAAAATGGAAATAGGGGGCGGAGGGTCATGCTTGAATTATGCTGATGCAGGTCGTAAATCCACAGCAAAAAACCTACCAAAGGCATGACTGTTTGTGCAGGCCCACTGCAAGGCTCTTATCACTTGTGCTTCACATGTGCTGACAGTTGTAAAATGGTGGAAATTAGATTGTATACCTTTAATGTTTCAAATAGACACGTTAGATAATTGGACGCTTTGCTAGTGGATAGATGCACATTAAGTACATTAAGGCATTATATGCTGTATATGGAGACTATATTATTTTTATTAGAAATTGTATTGTGATTGATTCATATAAGTGCGTTCCATTCTGAGGTAGTATAAAGTTCATCCTCCGTGACTTCAACTAGTTATATTAAAGGGTTAGTTCACCATAATTACATATAATTTTACAGAAACAAAAATATCCCACCTTTGCTGTTTCCATCAGGCCTGTCGTGACATTTTTTTATCAAACATGTACTTTGCTCACATAAAAAGGTTGTATGGAAACCTGGTTTGAGACAGAATTTTCCACCACCACCAACAAAAGTCCAAATGATGGAATTTCTAATGGAAGAATGGTGTCGCATCCCTCCAATAGAGTTCCAGACACTTATAGAATCTATGCCAAGGTGCATTGAAGTTGTTCTAGCTTGTTGTGGACCAACGCCCTAAGACACTTCATGTTGGCATTTTCTTTATTTTGGCTGTTACCTGTATCAATGCACAATTTTCTGTGTTATTTTATTATTTCCATGGGTGTGACCTTACAAAGTCATAATTTAGAGCTGAAGCAATGGCTGGGATGTTTTCTGGACAGTCGAAGGAGGACATTGGCCTTTTCATAATGTGAGGAGCAGATTGCCAGCGCCAGACACTGAGAACATTCACATGCCTCTCCTCTGCAGAGACAGAGACAGATCCAGAGCCAGAGCCAGCGGTAAGCCAGGTCCTCCAAGACCCTCAGACCTCTCTTTGAGCAGCAGCAGGATGAAGCCATGATTATAGCCACACAAACAGAGGGAAGCCTTATGAACTTTAAACAAATGCTTAATGCTTGGAGCTGGACAGCTCTGGAGGCGAGGACGACGGGGGGGAAGGTACCGGGGTAAGCTGCCAGTTCCCAAAAGCTTAGTGTTCACACACTCAGGCCAGACAAACCTGACATTGTCCTGAGCACTGCCCCGGGGACTGCCTCTTCCCCTCTTCCCCCTCTGTTCTCAACCGCTCAAACCCATTCACACCTCTGCCCCCACAGATTACATGAATGGGACATGATTTATAGTGGCACAAAAGCAAACATTTATTCCACTTAAAGCCATTAGTTAAAATGCCATGGAGACGTCTGTGGGAGACACAGTATATGGAGATCGACCGGAGCTTGGATGCTGTAATAAGCTTTTTTTGTGTCATCTAACATATTTAAAGACAAGCTCCGGAACTTTGGTGACTAGTAAATATTTGTTAAACCTCCCGCTTTGAGCTGGATGTGTCAATGTGTAGTTCATACATGCATAATCTATGAGCAGAATTACTGTCTTACCTCAATTAGCCACGAAATCCATAGTTTGAAAGCAACTGTTTTCTGGAAGCTGTGCAGAGTTATTTTCCAAAAATATTCCCCCACATGGGCCAACACCCTAGCAATTCTAGTTTCAACCAATGAGTTTCAGCCCCTCGCCATTTGAGTGACAGTTAGCAAGATGCACACACAGCAGAGAGAGAGAGCAATAATGTGGTGCATACTGTAAATCTGCACATACAGTACAAGTCAAAAGTTTGGACACACCTACTAATTCCAGGGGTTTTCTTTATTTTTACCATTTTCTATACTGCAGAATAATAGTGAATACATTGAGACTATGAAATAACACATATGGAATCACGTAGTAACCAAAGAAGTGTTAAACAAATCAAAATATATTTTATTTTGGAGATTCTTCAAAGTAGCAAACCTTTGCCTTGATGACAGCTTTGCACATTCTTGGCCTTCTCTCAACCAGCTTCATGATATAGTCACCTGGGAATGTATTTCAGTTAACAGGTGTGCCTTGTTAAAAGTTAATTTGTGGAATTTCTTTCCTTCTTAATGTTTGAGCCAATCAGTTGTGTTGTGACAAAGTAGGGGTGGTATACAGAAGATAGCCCTATTTGGTAAAAGACCAAGACCAAATTATGGAAAGAACAGCTCAAATAAGCAAAGAGAAACGACAGTCCAGCATTACTTTAAGACATGAAGGTCAGTCAATGTGGAAAATATCTTAAAGTGCAGTCGCAAAAACCATGAAGAGCTATGATGAAACTGGCTCTCATGAGGACTGCCACAGGAAAGGAAGACCCAGAGTTATCTCTGCTGCAGAGGATAAGTTCATTCGAGTTAACAGCCTCAGAAATCACAGCCCAAATAAATGCTTCAGAGTTCAAGTAACAGACACACCTCAACATCAACTGTTGGAGACAAATCAGGCCTTCATGGTCAAATCGCTGCAAAGAAACCACTACCAAAGGACACCAATAAGAAGAATAGGGCCAAGAAACATGAGCAATGGACATTAGACCAGTGGAAATCTGTCCTTTGGTCTGATGAGTCCAAATTTGAGACTTTTTTGTTTTTGTTGAGACGGGGTGATAGTATGCTGCATCAGATGACTTGGCATCCACAATCACCAGATGGAGCGCAGAGTAAAGGAAAAGCAGCCAACAAGTGCTCATTATATGTGAGAACTGCTTCAAGACTGTTGGAAAATCATTCCAGGTGAAGCTGGTTGAGAGAATGTCAAGAGTGTGCAAAGCTGTTATCAATGCTAAAGGTGGCTACTTTGAAGAATCTCAAGTATAAAATATATTTTCATTTGTTTAACACTTTCTGGTTACTACATGATTCCATACGTGTTATTTCATAGTTTTGATGTCTTCACTATTATTCTACAATGTAGAAAAACAGTAAAAAAATAAATAAAACCCTTGAATGAGTAGGTGTGTCCAAACTTTTGACTGATACTGTATGTGACATAGTAGGCAATTTCCAGGGACCCCTTTTGGCTCGTGAGCCCTACTTCAGAACTACTGGCTAAAAAGTATACAAAAGTACAAGAGAATCTCTTTAATGGTGTGCCATTGCTGGGATATTTGCTTGTGGGTCTAAATGTCATACAGTTCATTTATAATACACATGCACGTGACCAAGAAATTGGAACATAGAAAATAAAATGCAGATATTCTCCACTGATCTTTCTATGAGAGAAAATATTTTCAATTATGTTTAATTTACGACACATTTATTTTCTCCTCCAGGCAGCAATCAACAAATACTCCCTGGCCAGAGTGAGAAAAAGGCCTATCTATCCTATCAAGTCAATGTAAAGGAATTAGAAACATGGTCCATACCAGAGTTCCCTCAGGCAACTAGGAATATAGCAAAACAGAAGGACACGGGAAAGAGCATAGCCTGCATCAACAACTTTAACCCCACACCCCATAGTAGACATGTTGTTCTCATATTGCCCTGTACCCTGATAGCAGGGAAAAGACTGAGGGCGGGTAGACTGAGAGAGGGGAGAGGAGACTGAGGGAGGGGAGAAGAGACGGAGGGAGAGGATACAGAGGGAGGGATGGGAAAGGAGAAAGAGGGAGGGGAGAGGCGACTATGGGAGGGACAGAGGAGCCAGAGGGAGGGGGAGAGGAGACTGAGGGAGTGGATAGGAGAGGAGAATGAGGGAGGGTAGAGGAGAATGAGGGAGTGGATAGGAGAGGATAATGAGGGAGGGTAGAGGAGAATGAGGGAGTGGATAGGAGAGGAGAATGAGTGAGGGTAGAGGAGAATGAGGGAGAGGATACAAGGGGAGGCAGGGGGACGAGACAGAGGGACGTGAGAGGAGACATAAAGAGGGGAGAGGAGGCAGAGGGAGGGGAGAGAAGACTGGGGGAGGGAAAAGGAGACTGAGGGAGGGAAGAGAGGATTATGGGAGGGAGGGAGGGAGACACAGGGGTGGCCAAACACATCACCGGGAGCACACTGTCTGCCCTCCAGGACACCTACAGCCCCTGATGTCACAGAAAGGCCGAAATGATTATCAAGGACATCAAACACCCGAGACACGGCCTGTTCGCCACACTATAATCCAGAAGGCGAGGTCAGTACAGGTGGATCAAAGCTGGGACGGAGAGACTGAAAAACAGCTTCTATCTCAAGGCCATCAGATTGTTAAATAGCCATCACTAGCCGGCTACCACTGGTTACTAAATCCTGCATCTTAGAGGCTGCTGTCCTATATACAGTTGACGTCGGAAGTTTACATACACCTTAGCCAAATACATTTCAACTCAGTTTTTCACAATTACACCAGCTCTGTCAGGAGGAATGGGCCAAAATTCACTCAACTTATTGTGGGAAGCTTGTGGAAGGCTACCCGAAACGTTTGACCCAAGTTAAACAATTTAAAGGCAATGCTACCAAATACCAATTGAGTGTATGTAAACTTCTGACCCACTGGGAATGTGAGGAAAGAAATTAAAGCTGAAATAAATCATTCTCTCTACTATTATTCTGACATTTCACATTCTTAAAATAAAGTGGTGATCCTAACTGACCTAAGACAGGGAATTTTTACTATGATTAAATGTCAGGAATTGTGAAAAACTGAGTTTAAATGTAGTTGGCTAAGGTGTATGTAAACTTTTCGACATCAACTCTGTGTATGTGACCAATAACATTTTATTTGATTTTGAGGGAGGGAGGGATGGAGGGAGGGAGGGGATAGGACACAGAAAGAAAGGAGAGGAGACGGTGGGGCGAGGGAGGGGAGACTATGGGAGGGAAGGGATAGGAGAGGAGTCTGAAGGAGGGGAGAGGAGACTGAAGAAGGTAAGAAGAGACTGAGGGAGGTCAAGAGGAGACTGAGGGAGGGAGGGAGGGAGGGAGGGAGGGAGGGAGGGAGGGAGGGAGGGAGGGAGGGAGGGAGGGAGGGAGGGAGGGAGGGGGAGGGAGGGAGGGAGGGAGGGAGGGAGGGAGGGAGGGAGGGAGGGAGGGAAGAGGAGACTTTGGGAGGGAAGGGAGAGGGGAGGAGACTGAGGGAGGGGAGAAGAGACTGCGGAAGGGGAGACAGGGGAGGAGAGGATACAGAGGGAGGGGAGAGGAGAGGAGACAGGGAGGGAAGAGGAGACTGAGGGAAGGAAGAGGAGACTGAGGGAGGGAAGAGGAGCCTGAGGGAGGGAAGAGGAGCCTGAGGGTGAGGAGACAGAGAGAGGGAGGGAAGGAGGGAAGGAGGGAGGGATGGGAGACAGAGGGAGGGGAGAGGAGACAGAGGGAGTGGAGCCAGAGGGAGGGGGGGAAACAGAGGGAGGGGAGCAGGTGTGTTCACCAGCAGTGTCTAACCTCGGTTTAATCCTTATACCATAGATATCAGACAGTCGGCTCTTTATGCTCAGGTGGGTCTTGAGTATCTCCTTCTGTCCCGTCAAGGAGATCTATGCTCAGGCATTAAACATCGCTTCAAAGCCTCAGACTGAAAGTAAAGTAAGTTGGGGTCAGTGAAGGACATCCCCACTGGGAAAAGATTGATCACTGATGAGGCGGCACTAAAGCTAATTTAGACAAGTTCAGAGGCTTGGCAGATATACACACTGTACACAGTATGAAGTTCTTTAATTGAACTTTGGGCAGATAACCCAATGTTGTTGTTTTCACCCCAAACTCATCTGCGAGTCAATGTGTGGAATTTTTTTTTATATTTATACTGCAATCTGACATGGTTTATTGTTAATCACTGTATGCATTAATCTGAAAGTGACTAAGAGAATACAGTTACTGTGTTACCACAAAGTATTTTTCCTGTGTATTTTCGTAACGGTGAAAATCGTACAGTTTATGATATCACCATGCAGATCACTTTGATAACGCTCTCCACAGCTATGTATGGACAATTAGCCGTAGTCCAAATCTTGACCCCTGATGTTTGGAGGATGTTTTTGTTTCACAGCGAATCCCATCACAAACAACATCCACCTCTATTTCATCCAACATATTGAAATCACTTAATTTGCCGGATATCTGATGGGTACTGTACGTGACCTCCGACTGCACATGAAAAGCAGATTCAATTCCACCTATTTGATTGCCCATGCAATTTTTCATTATACCTTGACACTTTAATGGCCTCTAAAATTCTTTCCAGATCCAGGTTTATAGGCAATTTATCCAGAACAACACTAGAAAGAGAGCATCCGATCAGATCAAAAGCATAAAGCTCACGCCAGATAAATCAGGGAAAAAACAAGGATATCTTTTCAAATTGGTACATATTGTATAACAAGTATGTGCCTATTATAAATCCCAAATCTTTCTGATAATTCCTTACACACAACAATATATTGTCGCAGCTTAAGAAACTGCATGCTGTTCTGATCATGTTAAGTTGTTCCAGCAGGTGGTAAGGTATTGTGCACTGTGTGTGAGTTCAGCAGTAGGTGAGTCGATCACTACAGCCATACGGCAAGGACGAGCCCTGACTGACTACAACCCTGCCAGGACAGACAGGAGGACAGGAGGACACAATGGTGTAGGCCAGGAGGGCCAGAGAGGCATCCAGCTTGCTCAGTGAGACACCAGGCCGGAGGAGAGCCCAGCGGAGCCACACAGATGGTGCGCTCAGTGAGCATGGCTGTCATCATGGGATCACTCCTCATGATTAGCACACCTATTGAAAGCTCCATGCACGCTAGCGTCTGTTGCACTTACAGCACTGGCTGAGATACAGCAATAGGGTAAGTGGTTTGTGAGTGTGTGAGTGTGTGCTTGGTAGTAGTATAAAAATGGTGATTCTTGCTGTAGATTACTTTTACAGTCTTTTAAAAATTGAAAACCGTGATATACAAGTGAAAGAAAGTGAAACTTAGTCTGAGACCACCAGGACAAAAATAATGGCTCCTATATGTGACCTCTTATCTAGTTCAGATTAAGTGTCCACTGAATCATGTTACCCCAGAAATCAATTAGCTATTTCCCCAAAAGTCACTGTTAACAAAGGAAAGGGTCTCCAAGGCTGATATTTTCAGTGTGTAGACAGCAGATTGAGAATACAGCACAAACAGACGTCTGAAAAGACAAAATTCATTAAAATAACTGCGCTGTCTTTCAGTCAACTATGTATGCAAGGCAACCGAGCTACGAAGCTTTGCTCAACCTGTAGACCTAGCGCCCAAAACACACAGCATTCCAAATGGTCGCAGGGCTCGGCACACACACACACACACACACACACACACACACACACACACACACACACACACACACACACACACACACACACACACACACACACACACACACACACACACACACACACACACACACACACACACACACACACACACACTGTGGACTACATTGAATCAGCTCTCCTCCTAATGGAGCAGTTCAATTGTAATCTAATGGTTGGATCCTGCAGGCAGGGAGCATTGCTGATGAGATCATCATCACCGTCTACACAGCAGCAGCGAACACCAGCAGCAGCCCACCTGTCTGTCAGATAGAGGAGCTGTCTCATAAACCAGTTCAGGCAGAACCCTCCCTCCACCGAAGGCCACTATTGTTCCCTACTATCTGATTTAGCCAAGAAGTTGGATTAATTTCCAGAAAACAGACTTTTCATCCCAGAGACCTATTAAGGGAAAGCAATTAAGCTAGAGCCCTCATGATAAGCAGTGAGCATCTCAGACCTTTTAAGGAGTGGCCTGCCTGCCTGCCTCCACACAGACAGCACGGGGGCCAGAGCACAGAATCTGAGGTGCCTTCCTGTCGTGGTAGACTGTGGAAAACATCTCAGGGATCCATCTCACATGAACGAGCATCTCGAGATGAAGAGGCAGTCCAATATTTTGGGGAAATGAATGTGTGTGTGTGTGTGTGTGTGTGTGTGTGTGTGTGTGTGTGTGTGTGTGTGTGTGTGTGTGTGTGTGTGTGTGTGTGTGTGTGTGTGTGTGTGTGTGTGTGTGTGTGTGTGTGTGTGTGTGTGTGTGTGTGTGTGTGTGTGTGTGTGTGTGTAGGTGTGTGTGTGTGTGTGTGTCAACTGCAATAAAAAATTCAGGTCACTACAGGCAGTGCAGTTCCATAACCCTTCAAGCTGCACCATTACTGTCAATTGATGAGCAAAAATGGCAACGTGTGTTTTATTGTACAATAGTTAAGACATGCTTTGTAATACTGGATGTTTTTCTTTGCCTGTATGAATCCTCTGTAGAACTAAATATTGTATTCATGTATGGAGACATTATAAATGAGGACCATTCTAATTCATGGGACACCGTACATTACGAGAACATAAACTCTTAGCAAAAAGGGTTCCAAAAAGGTTCTTTGGCTGTCCCCAGAAGAGAACCCTTTTTGGCCACAGGGAGAACCCTTTTTGGTTCCACGTAGAACCCTTTTGGGTTCCATGTAGAAACCCCTGAGGAAAGGATCCTACATGGAACCCAAAACGGTTCTACGTGGAACCAAAAGGGATCTACCTGAAACCAAAAAGGGTTCTTCAAAGGGTTCTCCTCTGAGGAGAGCTGAAGAACCCTTTTTGGTTCTTGACAGATCCTTTTTTTCTAAGTGTACCATGAAACTGTCTGTCCATGGTTACCCCACAGTGGTGGGAAAGACGTATATTCATTGTTCTCAGTGTTAGGTCGTTCTATGACAAATAGCCATTGTCAGGAAGAGGAGCCCATAGGCACAATTCTATAAAGGTGCACCAGGAAACTGCATTACCATGCAAATAATGTCCCTTGTGGTTTCATGTATACCAGATGGATTGCACTATTCAATTGCTTGTTGGTGCAAGAGGGCTTGTTGTATTAATTATTCAATCCAACCATGTTTTGGGGGAATTGAAAAAGAAAATAGAAAACTTTAGGCTCTCAAGTTAGAGCCATATTCCTTATCAATTTAACCAACAGCAATAAGGCACTTGATCCTTTGTGCCCGAGGGTCTTGTTGAGAAAACACGCTGTCAGCACTTAACATTATTCTACAAAATGTAGGATAGTTATGGAGATATTACCAAACAAAAGACAACTAAAGAAATGTATGTAGGGGTATAAAACTGCATCTGCAAGCCACATCTGGTGTTTCTAAACCCTATGGAACAGTAAAGTATAGTATTTTTAAGGGTCTGATGTCAGATAACCGACTGATACTCAGCCATGTGAAACAGTTTAGGCCTACTATTCTGATAGTATTAAGGAGCAGCGAAGAACATGGAACAACATGTATTATCCTGTTTGACCTGATGAAGCTCCATCTCGAAACAAAAACATCACTATTAAATCTGTTATGCAAGCATTGCAGCAGGTGGGCTACATGGGCTTAGTAAACAGAAGTTCTAATTATCTTAATACATACCCACTCTTTAGCAATGACCCCATTAATAATGACCCCATTCATTAATAATATCTGAACCTATAGATTGGATATTAACCAGCCACACTGTATAACGTGGGATAAATCCGAAAATAGAATGATTGAAAAGCTCTCTATTGTCCGAGTCCGAGAGCCTGTGCCACTTGAAAGCATTCTCACATCAATGAAACAAATGCCTGCTTCGCTGAAACACTATGCACACCCGGAAATGTATCTTTTTCAAACTTGAAAGTAATGACGGAGCATTAAATAATCCAGTCAAAAGGACCTTTTAGAGTGATGCCTTTGTCAAGCTAACATCAAACAACCCACCTGGAAAGAGAATAGTATTGCTTTGTGTTGTCTGTCTGCGTGTGAGTGAAAGTTTGTTGTTTGCTACTCTAAAAATCACGCAGAGTAGAAGGAACTACTTTTCACACGCATTGTGGTGTATTTTTGTTACATGGAAGATTTGTAAGTAAGGATGTTCAGTCCTCATGTATGTCATATTAGATACAGTTTCTGTTCTGTTTCAGTGTGTATCTCAGTCCTAAACATTTTTTGGGCTACCCCGAGAGTGTGTAAAGTGCATATTGTGAATAGTTTTTTGGTGCCAGTGCACTACCCATTTAGAAAGTGATTCCTACCACAAAATAACATATTCTAGTCTATCTGCAAAATAAATGAAAAGGGCATTATTATTACTTATTATTTTTTCCCATGGACACATGTATAATGATGTCTACTTTTGGAACCTTCTGGTGGTATTCATGGCTGTGGTTGGGTAAACATTTTGTGCCAAAACAAAGGGTGTTCTGTTCCAGATTGCCATTTAATATTCATACCAAGGATTACAGGATTCAAGTGATATGTTGAATATATTAATTTACATATAAGCTGTATATGATATAGTTCGTACACTCTTTTGTTGAATGTGCTACTCTTTGCATCTGTGTAAGTGTCAGTGAAAGGGTTTACAGGGGATATAGTAAGTTACAGTGGCTTGCGAAAGTATTCCCCCTTTTGGCATTTTTCCTATTTTGTTGCCTTACAACCTGGAATTAAAATTGATTTTCTGGGGGGTTTGTATCATTTGATTTACACAACATGCCTACCACTTTGAAGATGTCAAATATTTTTTATTGTGAAATAAACAAGATATTAGACAAAAAAAACGGAAAACTTGAGCGTGCATAACTATTCACTCCCCCCAAAGTCAATACTTTGTAGAGCCATATTTTGCAGCAATTACAGCTGCAAGTCTCGTGGGGTAAACTTGGTACATCTAGCCACTGGGATTTTTGCCCATTCTTCAAGGCAAAACAGCTCAAACTCCTTGAAGTTGGATGGGTTCCGCTGGTGTACAGCAATCTTAAAGTCATACCACAGATTTTCAATTGGATTGTGGTCTGGGCTTTGACGAGGCAATTCCAAGACATTTAAATGTTTCCCCTTAAACCACTCGAGTGTTGCTTTAGCAGTATGCTTAGGGTCATTGTCCTGCTGGAAGGTGAACCTCCATCCCAGTCTCAAATCTCTGGAAAACTGAAACAGGTTTCCCTCAAGAATTTCCCGCCATCCATCATTCCTTCAATTCTGACCAGTTTCCCAGTCCCTGCCGATGAAAACATCCCCACAGCATGATGCTGCCACCACCGTGCTTCACTGTGGGGATGATGTTCTCAGGGTGATGTGAGGTGTTGGATTTGCGCCAGACATAGCATTTTCCTTGATGGCCAAAAAGCTATATTTTGAGTCTCATCTGAATAGAGTACCTTCTTCCATATGTTTGGGGAGTCTCCTAAATGCCTTTTGGCAAACACCAAATGTTTTTTTTTCTGGCCACTCTTCCATAAAGCCCAGCTCTGTGGAGTGTATGGCTTAAAGTGGTCCTATGGACAGATACTCCAATCTCCGCTGTGGAGCTTTGCAGCTCCTTCAGGGTTATCTTTGGTCTCTTTGTTGCCTCTCTGATTAATGCCCTCCTTGCCTGGCCTGTGAGTTTTGGTGGGCGGCCCTATCTTGGCAGGTTTGTTGTGGTACCATATTCTTTCCATTTTTTAATAATGGATTTAATGGTGCTGCGTGGGATTTTCAAAGTTTCTGATATTTTTTTTATAACCCAACCCTGATCTGTACTCCACAACTTTGTCCCTGATCTGTTTGGAGAGCTCCTTGGTATTCATGGTGCCACTTGCTTGGTGGTGCCCCTTGCTTAGTGGTGTTGCAGACTCTGGGGCCTTTTAGAACAGGTGTATATATACTGAGATCATGTGACAGATCATGTGATACTTAAATTGCACACAGGTTTCATAGCAAAGGAGGTGAATACACATGCAAGCACCACTTTTCTGTTTTTAATAAAAATTTAACCAGGTTATTTTTTTCATTTCACTTCAACAATTTGGACTATTTTGTGTATGTCCATTACATGAAATACAAATAAAAATCCATTTAATTTACAGGTTGTAATGCAACAAAGTAGGAAAAATGCGAAGGGGGATGAATACTTTTGCAAGGCACTGTAAGTGGCATGGTAAGGGTCTGCCGTTCATATGAGCAAAGAGATCGTTAACTGAGGTCTCTAAGTTTGGAGTGATTGGGCAAAAGGACACTGATGTCCTTCGTATCAGTGTAAATGTTACTGTGACAGACAGTGTAAATGCATTTATCTGTTTAGCCCTGAGCTAAGTGGAATTTAATCTTATTTAGGAAACATTTGCTGAATAATAAAATCGATACTCATGGAGGACCAGGGGTGGGGATATCATCATATGCCATCTGTAGCGATAGGACCAGGGGTCGGGGTGGCATATAATCGTAAGGCCATCTGTAGAGATAGGACCAGGGGTGGGGTGGGATATAATCGTAATGTCATCTGTAGAGATAGGACCAGGGATGAGGTGGGATATAATCGTAATGTCATCTGTAGAGATAGTACCAGGGGTGTGGTGGCATATAATCGTAATGTCATCTGTAGAGATAGTACCAGGGGTGTGGTGGCATATAATCGTAATGTCATCTGTAGAGATAGGACCAGGGGTGGGGTGGCATATAATCGTAATGTCATCTGTAGAGATAGGACCAGGGGTGAGGTGGGATATAATCGTAATGTCATCTGTAGAGATAGGACCAGGGGTGGGGTGGCATATAATCGTAATGTCATCCGTAGAGATAGTACCAGGGGTGTGGTGGCATATAATCGTAATGTCATCTGTAGAGATAGGACCAGGGGTGAGGTGGGATATAATCGTAATGTCATCTGTAGAGATAGTACCAGGGGTGGGGTGGCATATAATCGTAATGTCATCTGTAGAGATAGTACCAGGGGTGGGGTGGGATATAATCGTAATGTCATCTGTAGAGATAGGACCAGGGGTGGGGTGGGATATAATCGTAATGTCATCTGTAGAGATAGTACCAGGGGTGAGGTGGGATATAATCGTAATGTCATCTGTAGAGATAGGACCAGGGGTGGGGTGGGATATAATCATAATGTCATCTGTAGAGATATTTCTGCCATGAAAAAAAATGATTGTTTGAATAGGTTATAGTTGTTGCAAGGTATACTGACATTGTTAATGCAGTTAAAAAGATGGATAGAGTACTCAGCATTGTAATTGCCCGAGGTAAAATACTACAGAGCGGAAGAGAGGTTTGGCTATAGTTGAGGTTGGCCAGAGCTGAATCCCATCCAGTGACCTCTCTGTAGCAGTAGCATAGTTACTGGGAGCAGCTGGGTAATCATGTTAGCTAGTGATTGAACAGAAAGCGTTGTGAACTCCACAATAGGTCATCTAAAAGCAAATAACAAATACAAAAACTGTGATTTGGAATGGGTTTCAGGCAGGGCACTTCAAAGTCTGTATCGTGAAGTCTAAATCAAACAAGGTGGATGATGTATTGTATTGTATGTACTAAGGGAGTGAAAAAACAGAACTGTGCAACAATAACAACCAAACGGGCAATGGAACAGTTTATCTACAATAAAACGTCTAGGCAGAAGCCACACTTTGATGTGATATGATCCATAGAATGTTTGATCATGACAGCATCGTCAAATGTTTGACTGGGCCACTCCCTTAGAGGTTACTGATGCATTTGAACAGCAGGCTTTACACAGTGTGTGGGAATGAATGCATTGCTTTCACACGCATGCAATAACACACGTTTTGAGTGAAACCCAGAATCAAAATATCACTCAGAGAACTGGAAATAGTTTCCTCTCAGTTGAGCTTTTGGAACTTGCTAAAGTAGGTAAAATAGATATTAAGGCAACAAAAAAAATAGGTTAGGTCCCCCGACACTACTCATAAAAATGCATATATGCTAAAAGTGAGGGCTTTGAACCCTTTCGAGTCATTAAATGAATAAAATCCATATAAAACCAGAGATAAATGTTTTTATAATATGCAGTACTGTATCATATAAAAACACTGATGGATTAACAATTTAATTCAACCGTCTGTTTTTGAAGATGAAAACATGATATTGCTAAGGATCAGGATTTGGGAGAATATCAGGTGGCATTAATATCAGGTTTTCACTGTAGTTTCTGTAGTGAAAACATTCAATTTACACTAATGTTGAGTGTGCAGAGGATTAATCAGTCATCAATACTGTTATTGAGGCTCGATCCCCTGCTGTAGGCTATGCATAGTCACTTTAATAATAACTCTACCACATGTACATATTATCTCAACTAACCGGTGCACATTGATTCTGCACCGGTACTCCCCTGCATATAGTCTCACTATTGTTATTTTACTGCTGCTCTTTAATTACTTGTTATTTTTATTTCTTATTCTTAGCCATATATATTTTTTTAACTGCATTGTTGGTTAGGGGCTTGTAAGTAAGCATTTCACTGTAAGGTCTTCCGACACCTGTTGTATTCGGCGCATGTGACTAATACAATTTGATTTGATTTCCCGAATAATCTGACTCCAATGTTAGCTCAATCAACTGCCATTCCAGTGGCAATATAAGAATAAGGACTGCCATGCAAGGGAGTCAGAATACAGGGGGGAAGTAATGTCTTCGCAGTCGGTACAGCCAGCTGGTTTCTTCAAGCATCGCGCTGACAGAAACAAGCATCTTTCTGGTAAGAAGAGGGGCGGGGGTATGCCTTATGATTAACGAGACGTGTTGTGATCATAACAACACACAAGAACTCAAGTCCTTCTGTTCACCTGATTTAGAATTCCTCACAATCAAATATCGACCGAATTATCTACCAAAATAATTCTCTTCGATTATAATCACAGCTGCAGATATCCCCTCCATGCAGACACATCGATGGCCCTGAATGAACTTTATTTGACTCTGGAAACTGTAAACCACATATCCTGAGGCTGCATTCATTGTAGCTGGGGATTATAACAAGGCTAATCTGAAAACAAGACTCCCTAAATTCTATCAGCATATCGATTGTGCTACCAGGGCTGGTAAAACCCTGGATCATTGTTATTCTAACTTCCTCGACGCATATAAGGCCCTCCCCCGCCCTCCTTTCGGAAAAACCACAACTCCATTTTGTTGCTTCCAGCCTATAGACAGAAACTAAAACAGGAAGCTCCCGCTCTCAGGTCTGTTCAAAGCTGGTCCGACCAATCTGATTCCACGCTTCAAGAATGCTTCGATTACGTGGATTGGGATATGTTCCGCATTGCATCAAACAACAAGATTGATGAATACGCTGATTCGGTGAGCGAGTTCATTAGCAAGTGCATTGGCGATGTCGTACACACAGCAACTATTAAAACATTCCCCAACCAGAAACCGTGGATTGATGGCAGCATTCGCACAAAACTGAAAACGCGAACCACTGCTTTTAATCAGGGTAAGGTGACCAGAAACATGACCGAATACAAACAGTGTAGCTATTCCCTCCACAAGGCAATCAAACAAGTTAAGCGTCAGTATAGAGACAAAGTAGAATCGCAATTTAACGGCTCAGACACAAGAGGTATGTGGCAGGGTCTACAGTCAATCACGGATTACAAAAAGAAAACCAGCCCCGTCAAAAGACCAGGATGTCTTGCTCCCAGATAGACTAAACAACTTCTTTGCTCACTTTGAGGACAATACAGTGCCACTGACGGCCCGCTAAAAAAATCTGCGGACGCTCCTTCACTGCAGCTGACGTGAGTAAAACATTTAAACTTGTTAACCCTCGCAAGGCTGCAGGCCCAGACGGCATCCCCAGCCGCTTCCTCATAGCATGGCTGGTGTGTTTACGGACATATTCAATCAATCATTATCCCAGTCTGCTGTTCCCAAATGCTTCGAGAGGGCCACCATTGTTCCTGTTCCCAAGAAAGCTAAGGTAACTGAGCTAAACGACTACCGCCCCGTAGCATTCACTTAAGTCATCATGAAGTGCTTTGATAGACTAGTCAAGGACCATATCACCTCCACCTTAGCTGACACACGACCCACTCCGATTTGCTTACCGCCCCAATAGGTTCACAGATGACGCAATCGCAACCTAACTGCACACTGCCCTAACCCATCTGGATAAGAGGAATACCTATGTGAGAATGCTGTTCATCGACTACAGCTCAGCATTTAACACCCTCCAAACTCGTCATCAAGCTCGAGACCCTGGGTCTCGACCCCGTCCTGTGCAACTGGGTACTGGACTTCCTGACGTGCCGCCCCCAGGTGGTGAGGGTATGTAACAACATCTCCACCCCGCTGATCCTTAACACTGGGGCCCCACAAGGTTGCGTTCTGAGCCCTCTCCTGTACTCCTTCTTCACCCACGACTGCGTGGCCATGCACGCCTCCAACTCAATCATCAAGTTTGCAGACGACACTACAGTGGGAACCTTGATTATCAACAATGACGAGACGGCCTACAGGGAGGAGGTGAGGGCCCTCGGAGTGTGGTGTCAGGAAAATAACCTCACACTCAACGTCAACAAAACAAAAGAGATGATCGTGGACTTCAGGAAACAGCAAAGGGAGCACCCCCCTATCAACATCGACGAGGCAGTAGTGGAGAGGGTAGAGAGTTTTAAGTTCCTCTGCGTACACATCACGGACAAACTGAATTGGTCCACCCACACAGATAGCGTGGTGAAGAAGGCGCTGCCTCTTCAACCTCAGGAGGCTGAAGGAGGCTGAAGAAATTTGGCTTGTCACCAAAAGCACTCACAAACTTTTACAGATGCACAATCGAGAGCATCCTGTCGGGCTGTATCACCACCTAGTATGGCAACTGCTCAGAACTGTAAGGCTCTCAAAAGGGTAATGAGATCTGCACAACGCATCACTAGGGGCAAACTACCTGCCCTCCAGGACACCTACACCACCCGATGTCACAGGAAGGCCATAAAGATCATCAAGGACAAAAACCACCCGAGCCACTGCCTGTTCACCATGTATTCATCCAGAAGGCAAGGTCAGTACAGGTGCATCAAAGCAGGAACAGAGAGACTGAAAAACAGCTTCTAGCTCAAAGCCATCAGACTGTTAAACAGCCACCACTAACATTGAGTGGCTGCTGCCATACCTGTAAAAAATGTATCACTAGCCACTTTAAACAATGCCACTTAATATAGTGTTTACATACCCTACATTACTCATCTCATATGTATATACTGTACTCTATACCAACTACTGCATCTTGCCATCTTTATGTAATACATGTATCACTCACCACTTTAAACAATGCCACTTAATAGAATTTTTACATACCCTACATTACTCATCTGATAGGTATATACTGTAATCGATACCATCTACTGCATCTTGCCTATGCCGTTCTGTACCATCACTCATTCATATATCTTTATGTATATATTATTCATCCCTTTACACTTGTGTGAATAAGGTAGCTGTTGTGAAATTGTTAGGTTAGATTACTTGTTGGTTATTACTGCATTGTCGGAACTAGAAGCACAAGTATTTCGCTACACTCGCATTAACATCTGCTAACCATGTGTATGTGACAAATAACATTTGATTTGATCAGATTTGATTTGATTTGACTAAAAACACCTTATTGTAAAATGTTCTGTTTTTTTATTTTCATCAACCTATTGTTGGTGGGTAGGTTACAGATGTAATATCTTAATTTGATCACTATGTTGTTGCAGAGAGTGTTCCTACACAGTAGGACATGCAAACTTGTATTGTATTTGAGGTTTAAAAAAGGCTTCTAAAGTTTGTAATTTTCCCTTAAAATTTTTGACTTGATTTGCCCTTAAAAAAACTGTCCATTAATTGTAATCCACATAATAATAAAAATGTCCTGTTGCTGCAAGATTATTTTCCTGCTGTAGAAAAGTATCTAGAATTAAGATCCTACGTCTGTATAACTTCATAGAGAGGAAGTATGACCGATCATGTGGCTTTTTGTGAAGGCCACTTGGTGAAGGACATCAAGCACTTGATAAACCTAGTGAAGCTCTTGGACACGGGTTGAGTGCCTCTCTGCTGGCTTCTGCCTAAAAAAGCACACCAGAACATCCTTCCTGTCTTAAGTCACCCATGTAGCACCTAAGGCTGTTGCGGTGACCTTATTACCGCCACACCGGCAGAGTCTCGCTAATCTCCTGTTATGGACTCCTGTTATGGACATGCTTTGGTAGTACCCAACTCGCTAAACACCATCAGGTCCTAATGGTCTGGTACTCAAGGGCTCTATTGTCCCTCTAACTAGTCTGGCATCAATGCAAATGCATTCGAAAATCACATCAAACACTCCTCATCAAAACAGTATCATGCTTTTAAAACTCACCTCACTGATATGATCAATTTGAAGAAAGAAGTTCAACGGCAGGTTGAAACGGAATGTAAATCATGGTCATTGTAGATGTTGTTTCAAAGCCTAACAAAACGAAATGGACAGCTTTCTAACGGGATGATTAATTCAAAACATCCATATGCATATTAGAGCATATAAATACCCAAAGGCTTCTGAGCCCAAGCCCCAAAAAAGTATTATTGTGCCATTATACAATATATAGCCTACCGCATATTAGGCATGGCAGAAAAACATAAAACAAAACTGATTTAAGATGTCTTTGGTGCATAATTGGTCTAGCCTATAATTCACAACTAAACATTTCACTTTCCCCTGCCCCTGTTCCTGCCCATTTGATAATGGGCCATTCTAAATCAATGTTGTTTTTAAAAAAAACATTTTAGTAAAGACAAGGTTAAAGTGAGAATAGTCTGATGGGTGAAAATATGATCACTTGATGAGAGAACAGCTGTGCAGCCTGAGGCAAGGAACAGTGAAAGCTTTTTTTTCTCCTGTCTCAAATTATCAATAGCCTATAGTCACATCATGCAGCCCATATATGTTGGAATTTCTAAGACATTGTAAGGTTTTCATCATTCACAACTAAAGTTGCCAAATAATAAATAAATCTGGCATATAAGACCTGTTTCCAATCATCACTTTTACACTCAACATAGTCACCTCGCTCCAGCATGGGAAAAATATCCTTTCTATTTTATTTAGCTAAACGAACAAGAGCATAGAGCATAGCCAGATAACATACAGTAGGCCTTATGGAAAAGTGGGGACTGTGAAGTAACACAAACATAGGCACAGACACATACATGATAACATACGCACTATACCTACACGTACACATGGATATTTTGTTGAGATATGTGGTAGTAGAGTACGGGCCTGAGGGCACACACTTAGTGTGTTGTGAATTCTATAATGAATGTATTGTAATATTTTAAAAACTGAATAACTGCCTTCATTTTGCCGGACCACAAGAAGAGTATCTGATGCCTTGGCAGCAGCTATTGGGGATCCATAATATATACAAATACAAATATTCTGTTTTCTGAAATATATTTTTATAGACCTGACTAAAATAAATAATGGATGTATTGTGATGGTGTGTATTCAATTGATTTATTATACTCTTTTAAATGTCGATGTTGCAAAGTTGCGCATCAGCGGCTTGCATGCAGCTTGTACGCATGGAGGCCTGGAGATACTAAACCTGCTAATATTAATCAGAGGTCATTTACCGTGAGACTGGCCGTCTTTTGCATGACAATAACCATCTGCCAAAATGTCATGACCGCTACAGTCCTAGTAGCACCCCATCTTAACTCCTCCTCCACATTTACTGGATTGGCTCAACAGTACTGTTTCTTCTCGTCAGTACCAGAAAGAAAGAAACACTGCTTATTTTACTCCTGCTACTTTAGGAAACCCATTTAGATAAGGAAATCATTTATTCCCCTGCAATGACTGTCCTCTGCATCTCCTTCACTCATTAACGACCTCAGTGTTTCTCCTCAAGTCAGAACTGATCCTGCCATCATTAAAGACAAAGAGAACACAGAGTTGCTGGAATTAAATTTCATCCTCTGAAATTGCCTTGGGTCTCAACAAAAGCACCTGTTCTGCCGGCCCTGAAATGCCTTTGTTCTCCCTCTAACCAGCACGCAAGGTCCCACAGCACCCGGAAATATGTGAAGGTTGTTATAGCGCCAAGTCGCCAACAATGCCAAGAACTTCTACAAGAGATTTTAAATGTCAAGGCCAAATGCAATCTTGATATTTTTCCAAATAGCCTAAAGGTTTAGAAAAGTAATATAGAGGCTCACTTTGTGAGCTTGTGTGTTACGTACACTTACATGTGTCTTTGTGAATGAAAGACAGGGACATAATAAGACCTCCACAATTCCACTTGTTGTTGTCACACATTTCTTCTGTTGAAAATATGTCCATGTTTTCCACGAAGCCCCTATTCGCTAGCACCATAAGGGCAATCTGTGCCATGTATTGACATGGGAACCCCAATAAAAAGTGTTAAGAGCCAGAGGCAGCATTGTGGAAGAAGCTGAATGGGTGAGTTTGTTTCTCTTCCTGCACCTCACTGAGACTCGATTAAAATGAGCTTTAGAGATCACTCTGGGTGTTTCTCAAAATGCATACAGCCATATAAAAAACAACGTACAATTTCTTCAAATCAACGGCATTAATTGAGCTGAAGTGAGAGTTAATGCACTCCGACTTCTGAAATTATATGTTGCCTATTCACATCTCATATGTTGCCTGACTACAATATTTTATCTTGATATGTTAATAAATATATGTTGTGTTAATTTTGGCATGTTTACCTGCCAACGCCCATAATTAAGTCAAAAGGGCTAACTGTCTAGCTACCGCTGTTAGCTAGCCACAAATAATTGTTAGCTAGCTACCCATGAAGAATTTACATCTATCTTGCATAATATTATTTTAAAGTAATTTTGTCTGTTAAACTATCTGGTTAGATACATTATTATGATTCAATTACAGTGAGGTGATAGTTGCTTTGTGTGTATCGGTTTCTTTGTGTATATCTTGTTTCGTCTCTAGGGCTAACTCCACTGTAGCTATCCATGAACAATTGGTAGCTACCCACAAAAAATGTACATCTACCTTGCATAACATTAGTTTAAGGTAATGTTTGGCTCCTTAACTAGCAGGCATATTGTCTTGAGCAGGTTGAGGGAGAGGTTGTTGTCCTGGCACCACACGGCCAGGACTCTGACCTCCTCCCTATAGTCTGTCTCATCATTGTCGGTAATCAGGCCTACCACTGTTATGACATTGGCAATTTTAATGAAGGTGTTGGCGTCGTGCCTGGCCATGCACTCATGAGTGAACAGGCATTACAGGAGGGGGCTGAGCATGCACCCCTGAGGGGCCAATGTGTTGAGGATCAATGTGGCAGATGTGTTGTTACCTACCCTTACCACCTGGGGGCGGCCCGCCAGGAAGTCCAGGATCCAGTTGCAGAGGGAGTTGTTAGTCCCAGGGTGCTTAGCTTATTGATGAGCTTTGAGGGCACTATGGTGTTGAACACCGAGCTATAGTCAATGAATAGCATTCTCACATAGGTGTTCCTTCTGTACAGGTTGGAAAGGGCAGTGTGGAGTGCAATTGAGATTGCATCATCTGTGGATCTGTTGGGGCGGTATGCAAATTGGAGTGGGTCTAGGGTTTCTGGGATGATGGTGCTGATGTGAGCCATGACCAGCCTTTCAAAGCACTTCATGGTTAGAGACGTGAGCGTTCCTGGTCGGTAGTCATTTAGTCAGGTTATCTTAGTGTTCTTGGGCACAGGCACTATGGTGGTCTGCTTAAAACATGTTGCTATTACAGACAGACAGGGAGAGGTTGAAAATATCAGTGAAGACACTTGTTAGTTGGTCAAAGCTCGCAGGACACGTCCTGGTAATCCTTCTGGCCCTGTGGCCTTGTGAACATTGCCCTGTCTAAAGGTCTTACTCACACCGGCTGCGGAGCGCGTGATCACACAGCCTTCCAGTACAGCTGGTGCTCTCATGCATGTTTCAGTGTTATTTGCCTTGAAGCATAGTAGTAGTTTAGCTCGTCTGGTAGGCTTGAGTCACTGGGCAGCTCTAGGCTGTGCTTTGCTTTGTGGTCTGTAATTGTTTGCAAGACCTTCCACATCCGACGAGAGTCAGAGCCGGTGTAGTAGGACTCGATCTTAGCCCTGTATTGACGCTCTGCCTGTTTGATGGTTCGTTCGTGGGGCATAGCGGGATTTCTTATAAGCTTCCGGGTTAGAGTCCCGCTCCTTGAAAGCGGCAGCTCTAGCCTTTAGATCAGTGTGGATGCTGCCTGTAATCCATGGCTTCTGGTTGGGATATGTACGTCTGGTCACTGTGGGGACGATGTCATCGATGCACTTATTGATGAAGCCAATGACAGATGTGGTGCACTCAAAGCCATTGGAGGAATCCCGGACAATTTTCCAGTCTTTGCTAGCAAAACAGTCCTGTAGCTTAGCATCTGCTTCATCTGACCACGTTTTTATTGATCTAGTCACTGGTGCTTCCTGCTTTAATTTTTGCTTGTAAGCAGGAATCAGGAGTATGGAATTATGGTCAGATTTGCCAAATGGAGAGCGAGGGATAGCTTTGTATGCGTCTCTGTGTGTGGCGTATAGGTAGTCCATAGTTTCTTCCCCTCTGGTTGCACATTTAACATGCTGATAGAGATTTGGTAAAACTGATTTAAGTTTCCCTGCATTAAAGTCCCCGGCGACAAGGAGCGCCGCATCTGGGTGAGCGTTTTCTTGTTTGCTTATGGCGGAATACAGCTCATTCAATGCTAACTTAGTTACAACCTCTGACTGAGGTGGTATATAAGCAGCTACGAAGAATACAGATGAGAACTCTCTGTGTAGGTAGTGTGGTCTACAGCTTATCATAATATACTCAACGTCAGGCGAACAATAGCTCAAGACTTCCTTAGATATAGTGCACCAGCTGTTATTTACAAAAATACATAGTCCGCCGCCCCTTGTCTTACCAGACGCCAGTGTTCTATCCTGCCGGTACATCGTATTACCAGCCAGCTGTATGTTGATATTGTCATCGTTCAGCCACGACTCTGTGAAGCATAAGATGTTACAGTTTTGAATGTCCCGTTGGTAGTTAAATCTTTCCCGTAACTCGTCGATTTAATTGTCCAAAAAACTATGTTTGCTTGCAAAATTTAGGAAAGTTGGGGTTTATTCGATCGCCTCCAAATTCTCAGAAGTCAGCCCGCCTCTCATTCTCTGCCTCCTCTTCACGCAGATCACGGGGGGGGGGGGGGGGCTGTTCCCGAGGGAGCCCTATATCCTCCGCCTCAGGCTTGTCAGAGTTGTGAAAAAAAGAAAAAGGATTCTGCTAATCCATGGTGAGTAATCGCTGTCCTGATGTCTATAAGTTATTTTCGGTCAAAAGAGAAGGTAGCGGCAACACTATGTACAACATTTGTGAAAATATAACTTAAAAACAATGCAGATAAACAAACAAAAAAACACAATCAGTTGGGGGCAAGTAAAACGTCTTCCTTCTGCTCTGGCGCTATCTTTGTTTTACAGTAAAAGTTTTTTTTCTTACATTCACTAAGTTATGCACTCTTCTTTCAATGGTCAGTTAGGTTACCTTGGTTACCTCAGAAATAGGGAATTTCGTCTTGAAATGAGGTGGAACAATAATTGTTTTCCTAAAGTTAACCAAACAGGAAATGATCAATGAAGAACCTTGCTTTCTTTATTATCTTCAGGAATGTGTCTCTCAATGTACAGTAAATTTGGAAAATATTCAGACCCCTTGACTTTTACACATTTCGTTACTTTACAGCCTTATTCTAAAATGTATAAATTGTTTTTGTTCCTCATCAATCTTCACACAATAGTCTTCCAGCGAAGGGCCTGAATACTTATGTAAATAAGGTATTTCTATTGTTTATTTTTCAATAAATGTACAAAATGTACAAAACCTGTTTTAACTTTGTCTTTGTGGGGTATCTGCTAAATTGTAATTATTTGCTACTATGGCCTACTTATTGCCTACCTCCTCATGCCTTTTGCACACACTGTATATAGACTTTCTATTTTTATAGTGTGTCATTGACTTGTTTATTGTGTTATTGGCTTGTGTATTGTTTATTCCATGTGTAACTCTGTGTTGCTGTCTGTGTCACGCTGCTTTGCTCTATCTTGGCCAGGTTGCAGTTGTAAATGAGAACTTGTTCTCAACTAGCCTACCTGGTTATCCTTTTTGGGATAGGGGGCAGCATTTTCACATTTGGATGAATAGCGTGCCCAGAGTGAACTGCCTCCCACTCTGTCCCAGATGCTAACATATGCATATTGTAATATATGCATAGTATTATTAGTATTGGATAGAAAACACTCTGACATTTATAAAACTGTTTGAATTACGTCTGTGAGTATAACATAACTTATATGGCAGGCCAGGAAGTGGGACATCTGAGGTTTGTAGTTTTTCAAAGCTTGGTCTACCGAATACACAGTGTCTATGGAGTCAAGTTGCATTTCCTACGGCTTCCACTAGATGCCAACCGTCTTTAGAATATTGTTTCAGGCTTCTGCTATAAAGGAGGGTCTCATGAGACCTGTTTGGGTCAGTGGTCTTGCAGAGTGTCTCAGGCCCGTGACTCGCACTCACGACAGAGTTAGATCTCGTTCCAGTGCTTTTCTTCAGACATAGGAATTCTCCGGTTGGAACATTTTTCATGTTTTATGTTAAAAACATCCTAAAGATTGATTCCATACATCGTTTGTCTTGTTTCTACGACCTGTAAATTTTCAAGTTTTTGTCTGGACGAAGTGCTGGCGCCTCATGAAGATGGATTACTGGGCTGAACACACTAACAACAACTGGCTATTTGGAAATAAATGATGGACTATATGGAACTTTATGGAACAAATCAGTCATTTATTGTTGAACTGGGATTCCTGGGAGTGCCTTCTGATGAAGATCATCAAAGGTAAGTGAATATATATAGTGTTATTTCCAATTTCTCTTGACTCCAACATGGCGGATATGTCTCTGGCTGGATTGTGCTCTGAGCGCTGTTCTCAGATTATGCTTTTTCCGTAAAGGTTTTTTGAAATCTGACACAGCGGTTATATTCAGGACAAGTCTATCTTTAATTATGTGAATAACACTAGTATCTCTTATCAATGTTTATTATAAGTATTTCTGCAAAATCAACAGATGTTTTGGAATCAAAACACTACTGCACGTAATGCGCCAATGTAAACTGAGATTTTTGGATATAAATATGCACATTATCGAACAAAACATACTGTACATGTATTGTGTAACATGATGTCCTATGAGTGTCATCTGATGAAGATCATCAAAGGTTAGTGATTCATTTTATCTATATTTCTGCTTTTTGTGACTCCTATCTTTGGCTGAAAAAATGGCTGTGTGTTTTTTTGATGTGGCTATGACCTAACATAATCATGTTGTGCTTTCGCTGTAAAGCATTTTTTAAATCGGACATGATGGGTAGATTAACAAGATGTGTATCTTTCATTTGCTGTATTGGACTTATTAATGTGTGAAAGTTAAATATTTCTAAAAAATATTTTTGAATTTCGTGTGCTGCCTCTTCAGCGGAATGTTGTCGAGGGGTTCCGATATCAGAACGCCTGCCTTAGAAAGATTAAATAAAGGTGAGAAAAAATATTGCTTGTAGATTGACAATGAAATAAATATATGAATCCATTTTAGAATAAGGCTGTAACGTCACAAAATGTGGAAAAAATCGGAATGCACTGTATGTGCTACAACTTTCTATGATCCAAACAATGCACTTTCAAATATTGTCAAATATTTTACCATTATAGTGCATTGATCTTAATAGACAGTGTTATGTGGGGATTGAAAGGTTGAGATTTACCAGTCAAACAAATCAATAAGAAAGTGAAATAATCCTCAATTGTGACCTTTCGTGCCCAAGAGAACTAAATAGACTACCTGCAAAAACGACATCTGCCCTTGACATGCCCTCATAGGATATACTTACCCTTCAATCTGACACGTATAATCTTGCTTTCACACACACCAAAGGATCTAAAATGTCACAGCTGTATTTAATTGATATGAATCTCAAAAGCTATTGAAGAGGTTGGTATTGTAATGGACAGAGCATAATTATCCTCTGCTGTAATCTGCACTAATGAAAGCTCCAATTCATCTCTGGTTTGGGCTCACGCTTAGGACCCAGCAGGACCTCTTGTCAGTCCAGGGAAGTACCTTAGCTGGTTTTCCCTTACGCTTTCATCCTGGTACGCCAAAAGCTTCAACAGTGGAAAACTACGATTTGGTGTTACCACATCATACATAATGCATGCATCCTTTAAATATTGTGTCTGGTTGTTAATAATGGCAGACACGGTGTGCCACAGCACTGTGCATGTATGTCCAGCTCGCAGTGGGTGGGTTTCAGCCCCCATCCGCAGTAATGCCCTACAGTATGAGGAGAGGTTATTAAAAAACAGAATTGATCAAAACCGAAGTGAACTAGAGTGCTCTCATCTGAGAGCCTGTAGAAGTGGCTTGGTCCATTTAGTTTTGGACGTGTTCCATTTTTTATGTTGGCAGTGGTTTTGCTGGCATGGTTTTCTTAGCTTTAAGCAGATTAACCTACAATACAGAGAAAGAGCATGCAAAGTTCAGTCGATTGCAAAATGTATGTGAGCCTGCCCATACCAATATGCTATTTATCTACACAGAGCAGATTACAATAACATTCAATCCCTACCAGTAATGCTATCTATCTATACAGTTCAGATTACAATAACATCCAATCCATAACAATAATACTATCTATCTACACAGTGCAGATTTCAAAAGCATCCCACCAGTCCTTTAATCCATTAACATTTATAACATTATATTGTAACCCTCTTGAACTTGCAAACTCCTGGTGAATGTGTAATTGAATTACTGATGCACACCCACACAAAGGTATTAAAACGAGTCCTTCATATATAGCTGAGGAACAGGTCTTTGCCTGATGTTCTGAATCATCTAATGCAAGCACTAGAAAGCCCTTCAAGCCAAGAAAGGAGTATTCAACAATGCCATGTAATAATCAGAGGTAACAGAACCAGAGGCAGCAGAGGTAGAGGATCCATCAGAGGATGGAGGGGGGCAATGAGAAGAGGTGGAGGAAGTAGGCTACAGTAGGACAGACTTGAACAAATGGCTGTCTCCCTCAGTGCACCCATGGGTTTTACCACAGAGCAAAGGCTTTTATTAATAAGATTAGACATCATCACTGAGATTTTTGTGTGCTATACACGGCCTTGTCTCAGGATGGTAAGTTGATGGTTGAGTTCTAAATTGAGCAGCTGCTGAAAAATGAGCTCCTGTATATATTGAGATTTAAATGGTTTTTTAGAGTGAAGTACATCAAAAAAATCAAGAAAAACTGCAAGACTCAATAGAAGACAAAACAAGGAACAAACCAAAAAGACAGGCTTTTGAAAAATTAACTATTTTTCATAAAATTGTACAGTTATCTTAGCTAGCTGAATTGCTAGCAGAATTGTTTACTTGTTGCTAAGCAGTTGCTAGGGACTCTCCTGGAAGAAGCTAGCTAGCTTACAAAGAATAACAACAAAAAATATATAGTTAACAGAAGAAAGGAAGACAAAATAAGGACAAAAGAAGGACAGAAGAAAAAGGAAAAGAAAGAGGACAACATAGTGAAACAGTCAGCACTTCTATTGCAACTTGTATTTCGTCGTCCTAACGTAGTCTACACTGCTATCTGCCCAGCAGCTAGCCAGCTAGCATACGTCCACCGTCTACCGAATAGCAGCACTGTAGAAACTATTACACTCAACTGAACGACTTGATTAGTGTAGTGTTAGCTAGCTACATAGTTGTCTTTGCTGTCTTCGTATCCAAGATAATTGTGTAGTTTAGAGCGTGTAGTCTTAGAGTGATTATCTTAATTTACTGAGGTTAGCTAGCCAGCTATTTGTCGTCCTTAACGTAGGAGACACTGCTAGCTAGCCAACAGCTAGCCAACGTCTACTGAATAGAACTTCCGCACTCAACAACCCGGTCGCATTCCGCTTCGCTCCACAGGTAGTATCACATTTTTCATTTAATTTCATTACAGCACAACGGTTTGATTTGTTTGATCGTAGCTAGCTACATAGCTAGCTACATAGCCGTCTGTGTATCAAAGATAATTGTTTTCGTTCTTTTAACGCAACGTAACGTAATCAACACTGCTAGCTAGCCAGCTAGCCCCCGAATAGCAGCACTGTAGAAACTATTACACTCAACGGAACAACTTGATTAGTGTAGTGTCAACAACGCAGCCACTGCCAGCTAGCCTACAAAGTCAACAACGCAGCCACTGCCAGCTAGCCTACTTCAGCAGTACTGTATCATTTTAATAATTTTAGTCAATAAGATTCTTGCTACGTAAGCTTAACTTTCTGAACATTTGAGACGTGTAGTCCACTTGTCATTCCAATCTCCTTGCATTAGCGTAGCCTCTTCTGTAGCCTGTCAACTATGTGTCTGTCTATCCCTGTTCTCTCCTCTCTGCACAGACCATACAAACGCTCCACACCGCGTGGCCGCTGCCACCCTAATCTGGTGGTCCCAGCGCGCACGACCCACGTGGAGTTCCAGGTCTCCGGTAGCCTCTGGAACTGCCGATCTGCAGCCAACAAGGCAGAGTTCATCTCAGCCTATGCCTCCCTCCAGTCCCTCGACTTCTTGGCACTGACAGAAACATGGATCACCACAGATAACACTGCTACTCCTACTGCTCTCTCTTCGTCCGCCCATGTTCTCGCACACCCCGAGAGCTTCTGGTCAGCGGGGTGGTGGCATCGGGATCCTGATCTCTCCCAAGTGGTCATTCTCTCTTTCTCCCCTTACCCATCTGTCTATCGCCTCCTTTGAATTTCATGCTGTCACAGTTACCAGCCCTTTCAAGCTTAACATCCTTATCATTTATCGCCCTCCAGGTCCCCTCGGAGAGTTCATCAATGAGCTTGATGCCTTGATAAGCTCCTTTCCTGAGGACGGCTCACCTCTCACAGTTCTGGGCGACTTTAACCTCCCCACGTCTACCTTTGACTCATTCCTCTCTGCCTCCTTCTTTCCACTCCTCTCCTCTTTTGACCTCACCCTCTCACCTTCCCCCCTACTCACAAGGCAGGCAATACGCTCGACCTCATCTTTACTAGATGCTGTTTTTCCACTAACCTCATTGCAACTCCCCTCCAAGTCTCCGACCACTACCTTGTATCCTTTTCCCTCTCGCTCTCATCCAACACTTCCCACACTGCCCCTACTCGGATGGTATCGCGCCGTCCCAACCTTCGCTCTCTCTCCCCCGCTACTCTCTCCTCTTCCATCCTATCATCTCTTCCCTCTGCTCAAACCTTCTCCAACCTATCTCCTGATTCTGCCTCCTCAACCCTCCTCTCCTCCCTTTCTGCATCCTTTGACTCTCTATGTCCCCTATCTTCCAGGCCGGCTCGGTCCTCCCCTCCCGCTCCGTGGCTTGACGACTCATTGCGAGCTCACAGAACAGCCGAGCGGAAATGGAGGAAAACTCGCCTCCCTGCGGACCTGGCATCCTTTCACTCCCTCCTCTCTACATTTTCCTCCTCTGTCTCTGCTGCTAAAGCCACTTTCTACCACTCTAAATTCCAAGCATCTGCCTCTAACCCTAGGAAGCTCTTTGCCACCTTCTCCTCCCTCCTGAATCCTCCTCCCCCCCCCCCATCCTCCCTCTCTGCAGATGACTTCGTCAACCATTTTGAAAAGAAGGTCGACGACATCCGATCCTCGTTTGCTAAGTCAAACGACACCGCTGGTTCTGCTCACAGTGCCCTACCCTGTGCTCTGACCTCTTTCTCCCCTCTCTCTCCAGATGAAATCTCGCGTCTTGTGACGGCCGGCCGCCCAACAACCTGCCCGCTTGACCCTATCCCCTCCTCTCTTCTCCAGACCATTTCCGGAGACCTTCTCCCTTACCTCACCTCGCTCATCAACTTATCCCTGACCGCTGGCTACGTCCCTTCCGTCTTCAAGAGAGCGAGAGTTGCACCCCTTCTGAAAAAACCTACACTCGATCCCTCCGATGTCAACAACTACAGACCAGTATCCCTTCTTTCTTTTCTCTCCAAAACTCTTGAACGTGCCGTCCTTGGTCAGCTCTCCCGCTATCTCTCTCAGAATGACCTTCTTGATCCAAATCAGTCAGGTTTCAAGACTAGTCATTCAACTGAGACTGCTCTTCTCTGTATCACGGAGGCGCTCCGCACCGCTAAAGCTAACTCTCTCTCCTCTGCTCTCATCCTTCTAGACCTATCGGCTGCCTTCGATACTGTGAACCATCAGATCCTCCTCTCCACCCTCTCCGAGTTGGGCATCTCCGGCGTGGCCCACGCTTGGATTGCGTCCTACCTGACAGGTCACTCCTACCAGGTGGCGTGGCGAGAATCTGTCTCCTCACCATGCGCTCTCACCACTGGTGTCCCCCAGGGCTCTGTTCTAGGCCCTCTCCTATTCTCGCTATACACCAAGTCACTTGGCTCTGTCATAACCTCACATGGTCTCTCCTATCATTACTATGCAGACGACACACAATTAATCTTCTCCTTTCCCCCTTCTGATGACCAGGTGGCGAATCGCATCTCTGCATGTCTGGCAGACATATCAGTGTGGATGACGGATCACCACCTCAAGCTGAACTTCGGCAAGACGGAGCTGCTCTTCCTCCCGGGGAAGGACTGCCCGTTCCATGATCTCGCCATCACGGTTGACAACTCCATTGTGTCCTCCTCCCAGAGCGCTAAGAACCTTGGCGTGATCCTGGACAACACCCTGTCGTTCTCAACTAACATCAAGGCGGTGGCCCGTTCCTGTAGGTTCATGCTCTACAACATCCGCAGAGTACGACCCTGCCTCACACAGGAAGCGGCGCAGGTCCTAATCCAGGCACTTGTCATCTCCCGTCTGGATTACTGCAACTCGCTGTTGGCTGGGCTCCCTGCCTGTGCCATTAAACCCCTACAACTCATCCAGAACGCCGCAGCCCGTCTAGTGTTCAACCTTCCCAAATTCTCTCACGTCACCCCGCTCCTCCGCTCTCTCCACTGGCTTCCAGTTGAAGCTCGCATCCGCTACAAGACCATGGTGCTTGCCTACGGAGCTGTGAGGGGAACGGCACCTCAGTACCTCCAGGCTCTGATCAGGCCCTACACCCAAATAAGGGCACTGCGTTCATCCACCTCTGGCCTGCTCGCCTCCCTACCACTGAGGAAGTACAGTTCCCGCTCAGCCCAGTCAAAACTGTTCGCTGCTCTGGCTCCCCAATGGTGGAACAAACTCCCTCACGACGCCAGGACAGCGGAGTCAATCACCACCTTCCGGAGACACCTGAAACCCCACCTCTTTAAGGAATACCTAGGATAGGATAAAGTAATCCTTCTCACCCCCCCCCCCCCTTAAAATATGTAGATGCACTAATGTAAAGTGGCTGTTCCACTGGATGTCATAAGGTGAATGCACCAATTTGTAAGTCGCTCTGGATAAGAGCGTCTGCTAAATGACTTAAATGTAAATGTAAATGTAAGTTATCCCTCTATTGGTGTGGGGGCTGTGCTTTGGCAAAGTGGGTGGGGTTATATCCTGCCTGTTTGGCCCTGTCCAGGGCTATCATCGGATGGGGCCACAGTGTCTCCTTACCCCTCCTGTCTCAGCCTCCAGTATTTATGCTACAGTAGTTTATGTGTTGGGGGCCTAGGGTCAGTCTGTTATATCTGGAGTATTTCTCCTGTCTTATCCGGTGACCTGTGGGAATTTAAGTATGCTCTCTCTAATTCTCTCTTTCCTTCCTTCTCTTTCTTTCTTTCTTTCTTTCTTTCTTTCTTTCTTTCTTTCTTTCTTTCTTTCTTTCTTTCTTTCTCTCTCTCTCTCTCGGAGGACCTGAGCCCTAGGACCATGCCTCAGGACCAACTGGCAGGATGACTCCTTGTTGTCCCCAGTCCACCTGGCCGTGTTGCTGCTCCAGTTTCAACTGTTCTGCCTGCGGCTATGGAACCCTGACCTGTTCATTACTATTATTTGACCATGCTGGTCATTTATGAACATTTGAACATCTTGGCCATGTTCTGATATAATCTCCACCCGGCACAGCCAGAAGAGGACTGGCCACCCCTCATAGCCTGGTTCCTCTCTAGGTTTCTTCCTAGGTTTTTCCTAGCCACTGTGCTTCTACACCTGCATTGCTTGCTGTTTGGGGTTTACTATGTTTCTTGTGAGAATTTGCTAAAAAATGTAATACACTACTGAAAACACTACCAAGATTATAATTTAGTTCAACTACCACCAACAGCAAAATATAGTAGAGCAATTTGTAGTTCACTACTCCCCAACTAACGACACAGGACATTGATCCAATTGAATATAAGTATTGATCAACATCAGGTAGACCACAACACAGCCACGGGTTAATCATTATTAATGATGCACCAAGTCACAGATACGAATCACGTCAAGACAACCAGAGATGATTCATACACTGTCAGAGGGGAGTCACAAGTAGATTGAGAGAAAAATCAGGAATAAGAACATGTTCCTCTCATGGCTGCCTCCAAATTAAATGACTGCCTGCTACCATATTCAAAATACATGATAAAAACATGGCGACAATTGCAAATGTGTTGTTTTCTGTGACTATGTTAAACAAGCCTATTCAATAGCAACAGCTGGTTGGTCGACGTTAAACCACACTGAATCACTGAATGACTTGGGAGAGGATTGACCTCAACCTCTCTGAGGCAGACAGCGTTAAATTACTGGAGGGTTATTGATCTGCAAAGTGTACATTTGGAGTTGGGGATGAGCGTGCTTAAAAAGGGGGAAAGCAGCTAAGCACAATGACCGCAGGCTCTTCAGCAAACAGTTCATTTGGCCGGCTAAAAATCTATACCTCCTCCACAAAGATGAAAAGGGGGGAAGGTTACACCACTATACATCCTTCTACAGCACATAATTGGAAAAAGACTACAAGCATTCAATAAGACTAACAGTAAACACAGTTGATTAATGGGTCTTGTCGTGGCATTGTATTGATTCAAAATTATGGCACTCAACAGTATCATGATTAATGAAGACCATAGATCTTCATTCTCTGGAAATATGGAAGACGTTTTATAATACTTATCTTGAAAAGTGATATGCTTTCCGTGTTTGAAGATCTGAAATCTCTTCCCAATGTAATTAGGAGTCTAAGGCTAGCAGGTTCATTAGGTCACCAGCACCAACCAGCTCCCCATCCCCCAAGCCAAACACTGCCTCCACTGTCTGCCCTTTACTCCTCCCCAGCCTGCTCCCCAACTCAATATTGAAACCAGTAAACAAAAAATATCCTCTCCAGTCTTTAAATGAAGATAAACAAGGGCAAAAAAAACAATTAGCTGCCTTTGAGGATGTGGGCTTGGTGGAGAGAGGATGTTACCTTCAAACCATTCACCATGGTTGGTTTCTCAAAGAGCTGCTCAATGCATCCTATAGTCTAAAAGGGGTGAAGGCTATACATAGCATAACACTATTAATTCATGATTTTACACTAGCCGGTCTCCAATGAGCCCTCAGAAAGTGCCGAGGTGGCAGAACAGAGCAGGGATAGCCATTATGATCTGGACCAGTGACGCTCCAATGATGATAGCTGGTGGAGTTCGAGAATGCTGTGCTCTGCATTCTACTCAAAATGAGCCCAGAGCCTTCAGGCTCCTTTTTGACAGTGGGGTCTCCCTCTGGGGTCTCTGCTGCTGATGGGCCTGTCTCTCCTCATTCACCAGCCCAACAGGGAGGAACCGTTCGGCCAAAAATATAATCACTGTGGCGCAGCAAAGCACTGGAGCTTAGCTGACAATATTTACAGACCAGATAGTATTTTTCTGTCTGAACCAACCTCTTTGATTGAGTGGGTTGCTGCTATCCTTATATGCAACATCCCAAGGCACTCAGCTTGTATGCTTTAATGTAAAGGATGTGGTGTTAACATGTTAGTTGAGGAAAGCCATTTAGGAAAACAAATGTACCACACCGATACATTTGCACTCATTCATAAAAACCTTAAACCAAACTGGAATATGGAGGAAAGAACATTTAGTCACGTGCCATTTGCAGACTCCGGCGTCGGGATTCCACTAATGGAACAAATTAAAGTATCAGACTGAAATTGCCTCTCTCATCACCCAATCTACCGTCCAGTGATAGTGACAGAGAGACATGGCTCTTTAAATCAGCCATCTCCCCTCTTTCCAGCAGCAGCAAGACGCTGAAGAAACACAGGCCAAAGTATCAGGCACTCTGTGGGGGGAAACTATTTTGATGTTATTTGCTGCTCATACTGAGGAAAACAAATCCCCCTTGGTTCCTGTCTGAGCTGAGCGTAGAGAGATCTTCCTGGCTGAGCGAGGTAATGGAAGTCCCCCTTAGCATGCACCGCTAGTACTAGCACTCCCTGTGTTGGCTCGCAGTCTCAGCCCCACTTCACAGCCTCATAGCTCACAGACAGGTAGGCGTGACTCCACTGATAATGCTGAGAAACACAAGAACATCTGAGAACACTGTTTTAACTCATCCTCTTTGTGGTACACATAAGTAGACACAGGTCAAATGTTACAACAGAGAGAGACTGATTGTTGATGTTCTTGTTCTCTGATTTCATAGGGTGGAATGTTAATTGAATTAACATCAGCCATAACTAATTTGACCCATTGAGTTGCTTAGCCTTGATGCTCACTTGCCTGCATGTGTTTCCGGAATATGCTAACCACCCACTAGGCACAGACGTCAATTCAACATCTATTCCATGTTGGTTCAATGTAATTTCATTGAAATGGAATGGAAAGAACCTTGATTCAACCAGTGTGTGCCCAGTGGGCAGGCACTAAAATCTAGTAAATTGAGTAAGGGTTTCAAACCTTATAATCACTTAAAATGCATTTTCTGAACAATAGCGACAATTTAAACAGTTTATTTAAGTTAATTCCTACCACCTTCCTCCTACTGGGGCCATGTGGGCCCTGAGAGAGTGAATTGAAAACTTGTTTACTGTTTTGGACTGTGGAGCCCACTGGAAAGGAGGAGTATATTTGGTCCAAACGGTGCTGAACCGTGAGGGTTATCTATATGGGGGGAACAGTGGTGCTACTGTTCAGAAGCACAATCGGAATGAAAGCTTTTCGAGGGCCAGCAATCCATGTCCATTTTCACTGGAAGGAATGCAGACTATTCTCTAATGAATGGGGAAGAGTTTGTCCGAGTGCCCTTCATACACTGGCATAAAGAGATAGGATAATGCAGGGGGTTAATGGGTGACCTGGCACACTTAGAGCTCTACTCAAGCTCTACTCACGCCACAGGTGGTTGGGGTGAGCGGGGTGGGGTGAGCAGAGATTGTTGTTTCACTCTCAGAGGCAAAAAGAGGGAGGGTAACTAAGGGAGCCTCTGTGAGTCAGTAATGACATTAGGTTCGGACCAGCAGGGGGGAACCTGACTGTGGTCCATACCCCCCAATCTCTCTCTGCCTCCAGTGCTAGTGGGCGACTCCAACAGGAAACAGGGACATCCTAAACACAGGTCTCCTGCTGCTACAAGGGGACAACAGGGGGATAACAGTGGGACCAGGCAGTATTTAAACATGCTCCAAACATCTCAACTGCAGGTGAGTTAACCCAGGGGTGGGGACATGGGGGCCATACAAGTGTGTTCAGCAAGAAGGTGTGGGCCCCCTAGACATAAAGCATTTGTGGACAGGTTTGTTGCGTGAGAACATATGGGCCAGAGCCACAGGCACCTTACACTCTGATAGTTTCATCACATGTTCCTAGTGGCACAGGTTGCCAATGGAAACGGGCTCAGCTGCAGCCAATAGTAGCAAGGAATTACTGAGGTGTAAAAATAATTTATAAAGAGGAAGCCTTATTTACTTAGGCTATAGAAGGGAAGAGTTAAATGCTAAGTGCCTGAGGGAATTGGTAGGTCCCCAAGGCTGAGGTTGTCAATCATACCTGGTTTCTGGTGATAAACCAGAGCTCACCCTCTGTAGACCCTGTCATTTTATTGAGCAACATGCTCTCCCAATTACCATGAGCCCCAGTCTAGCACCTTTAACCCCTGCATTGATTACTGTGTGCACAGGTTGAGGAGATTCTGTAGCAGAGGCAATAACTGTCAAATGGTGACGAGAGCTGCAGGCAGATCCTGCATATAAAGCCTCTTGTCTCAGGCACATTATGTTTGTTCGCACAATATTTTGAGTTTAATTCATTCATGAGAAAAGTCATTGTGTGTATGATGCTGAACAGATAAAAAGCTCCCTATTCAGACAATAATGGGTCAGACTGTATGATTGCTTGCGCCTGTAGAATACGGTTTCATCTGAAAACAAGAGACAATTTAAGATGACAGCATAGGATACAATAATAGGCACACATGTAGACATGCTTGCACGACAGTCTCTCTCTCTCCCTCTTCAGAGTGTGCTATTAAACACATCAGAATGACAATAACGAATTTGAGCTGTGAAAAATCAGTTCCATGGAGTGTTGTCATTTGCGAGTAGACAACATAATGCCTACAAAGCTGCGGCTGCATCCTAATTAGCTATATTATAGCGTTTCAAGTAACTCAAGCAACAGAAGGCCTACCTGCCGCTTGCACCGTAAAAATGACACACAGTCTGACTCTGAGAGAAGCCACAGGAAACTGGCATGGTCAATGGAATGACAACCAGCGCAGGCTGTCCATCCAATCAGGAGAGAGTCTCACTGCAGAATCCACCAATTGTCCATAAACGTCAAATTTCGAAGGTTAACTTTAGGCATTCATTCCAAATGGTCAAGGTAAGGGTAAAAAAAAATGAAGGTAAACATTTTTTTTTTTTTAAATGAGTGCCTAGCACTGGGATTGAAATGCGACCCTCAAGCCAGAGCCTGCGGCTCACTGTTGCCCCTAGTGGCGTTTAAAAAATAATCTCCTGACATCCTGCTTACCTGGACAGATGTCAAATTTCGCAGTGGAATCTTGAGCAACCTGGTTGCACTCTCAACAAAGACTGATGGAAACATTTCCTGGCCTGTAGCACCAGATATCAAAGCAGAATTTATTTTAGATCACCTCTATTGATATGTTTTTGCTTCAAAACATTGCCTGGAACCTCACAGCCATTTTAAATCCACAAAGCACTTAGATAACACTGGACTGTGTAAGGTCTGTCTATGTGCTGACTGTATCGAAAAATGAAAGTCCATTAAATAATAGTGGATTTGGAATTAA